>NC_069502.1:970042440-970317440 GCF_027579735.1 Bombina bombina
TTAATCCACTCAAATTGCTTCAATAATGCTTGTGAGACACATCAAAGTCCTGTGCAGGTGGAAATGGCATGAACCATGGAGATAAAAAAAGGATGCATGTTTCAGATGTTGAGTTCTTGACAAATGGAGCTTGCTTCTGAATAAGAGATCTTGTCTGGTCATGAATAAAAGCCACACAATACCATTGATATGATTTGAGTAAGTCGACCTGTGATTCACTCACTAATTGTAAGGGATATTTTATAGGTCACAGTCACAGCAGGTTAGCGTAGGATCACTGTGCATTTTGTTAGCTTGATCTTGAGCGAGAGTAATAAAAACTATATGCTGGAATGTGGAGGATTTCAGTACTGTACTAGTCTGGTGATCATAATAAAATATTAAACCAGACTCACATTTAAAGGGATGTGATTATGCAGTGCTATAATGCTGTAATGTGTTAATGCAGTTTATTACTGTATAACCCCCCTGCAAATGGTTAAACACATACATAAAATTAACTCAGGAGCTGCAATGCATTGTTACTTCTGTTATCAAGTTTGTGAGGTTTCTTGTTATACATAGTTGCAAACACTGCTGCCATAGAATGTTAAAGCTACGGGCACACTCCTGAATAAAGTTTACGGGATTGGAAAGTCAAAATAAATCTTGCATTATCCAGACAGATCATGTAATTTTAAGACGCTTTTAAATTAACTTCTATTTTCAAATGTGCTTCCTTCTCTTGGTATCCCTTGTTGAAAAATAATACACGCATATCCCACACTAGTGGGTTCTAGCTGCTGATTGGTGCCTGCACTCACTTGTTTCTTGTAATTGGCTAACTAGATGTGTTCAGTTAGCTACCAGTAGTGCAATGCTGCTCCTTCAGCAAAGGATTACAAGAGAATGAAGCACATTTGATAGTAGAAGTAAATTGGAAAGTTGTTTTTTTTAAATTGTATGTTCTATCCAAATCATGAAAGAAAATTTGGGGGTTTCTTGTCCATTTAAACTGTTTAATTTTGACTTTATTGTCCATTTAAGCAGATTGTTCTAGCCATTAGGGCAAGCCACATCTTATATAATAAAATATAATATATCAGGGGAGCTCAAACTTGTTTATATGGAGGGCTGGTAAATACTCATGTGAATATTTGTGTGCTTCATTGGCATTAGGGCGAGTATAATGTAAACATAATTTCTCACAATAAAATGACATTATAATAATATATTTAGCCTGTACGTACTCAAATTTACCAAATTTGCCCCAAATATATACAGAAAATGAATAAAAATTGATAATAGTAGTACATTTCAAATGTGCTTAAAATTGCATGTTCTATCTGAATCAGTAAAGAAAAAATTTGGGTTTAGTGTCCCTTTAAAGTAAAGGTCAATTTTGATGGATTAGTGCCCGGTTTTTAATAAACCTATTAAAAACAAGGGCACTGTAATTCATCAAAATTGACATTTCACTGTTTTCTTCAAAAACTTACCTTTTAATCCTGGCAGCTGCTCCAGCACTTCCTCCGCCCGTCGCAAGCCGTCTTCGCGGGTCCAAAATGACGAATCCGGCTTCCTCCAATCACAGCGTTGCATCAGGCCAAGATTCCCCCGGGGAGGAAGCTGTGATTGGAGGAAGCCTGATTTATCATTTCTGACGTCTGCAGAGGCTTCCAACGGCCAGGGGAATAGCTGGAGCGGCATTCAGGATTAAAAGGTAAAGTTTTTGAAGAAAACAGTGAAATGTCAATTTTGATGAATTAAAATGCCCTTGTTTTTAATAGGTTTATTAAAAACCGGGCACTAATTCATCAAAATTGACCTTCACTTTAAGTATTTGTTATGTATGTATAGCATGTTCTCTAGATTGCAAGCTCTTTGGATCACGCTCTTTCTCTTCTTGTATAGGGTTTGTTTAGTCTTTTTTTGTGTGTTTGTATTTTATTTATTTTTTTACCATAGATCAGACTTATGGAATTTGGTAGCGTTTTAAAAATATATTGTGATAATATCAGCAATTAAGCATGATATGTTAAAGCATCTGTGTACAAAACAAATGCAAAATACTCAAGGTTTTGCAAATAAAGAGCAGTTCAGGGATATGCACATGTTCCTGGTCTCATTTGCTGTGGGTAATTAGGGACAGATGTGAATGGGTTTATGCTCTTATCTAAACTATGTGTGTAATCTTGATGGGTTAGATAAACCATAAGTAAAATAGTCATTACAGTTATTCTGGTAGTAGTTAAAACATTTTTATGGGGGTTACTTCCAATGACTTAAAATACAAATCTTCTCCAAAAAATAATTCAGCTTGTAAAAGTTAAATGTAGGTTAAGAAATATTTTGACAACTGTGACCTTGAAAATTCTTTTCATATCTGATTTCCTGAATATAAGAATTTCAGAACTGTATTATTTTGAGGCATTATTAACCCCTTAATGACCACAGCACTTTTCCATTTTCTGTCCGTTTGGGACCAAGGCTATTTTTACATTTTTGCGGTATTTGAGTTTAGCTGTAATTTTCCTCTTACTCTTTTACTGTACCCACACATATTATATGCCGTTTTTCTCGCCATTAAATGGACTTTCTAAAGATACCATTATTTTCATCATATCTTATAATTTACTATAAAAAAATTATAAAATATGAGGAAAAAATTGAAAAAAAACACACTTTTTCTAACTTTGACCCCCAAAATCTGTTACATATCTAAAACCACCAAAAACACCCATGCTAAATAGTTTCTAAATTTTGTCCTGAGTTTAGAAATACCCAATGTTTACATGTTCTTTGCTTTTTTGCAAGTTATAGGGCCATAAATACAAGTAGCACTTTGCTATTTCCAAACCACTTTTTTTTTTTAAATTAGCGCTAGTTACATTAGAACACTAATATCTTTCAGGAATCCCTGAATATCCATTGACATGTATATATTTTTTTTTTAGTAGACATCCCAAAGTATTGATCTAGGCCAATTTTGGTAAATTTCATGCCACCATTTCACCGCCAAATGCGATCAAATAAAAAAAAAAGTTCACTTTTTCACATTTTTTTCTTTACAAACTTTAGGTTTCTCACTGAAATTATTTACAAACAGCTTGTTCAATTATGGCACAAATGGTTGTAATTTTTTCTCTGGGATCCCCTTTGTTCAGAAATAGCAGACATATATGGCTTTGGAGTTGCTTTTTAGTAATTAGAAGGCCGCAAATTGCCATTGCGCACCACACGTGTATTATGCCCAGCAGTGAAGGGGTTAATTAGGGAGCATGTAGGGGGCTTTTTGGGGTAATTTTAGCTTTAGTGTAATGTAGTAGACAACCCAAAGTATTGATCTAGGCCCATTTTGGTATATTTCATACCACCATTTCACCGCCATATGCGATAAAATTAAAAAAAACGTAAAATTTTTCCAAATTTTAGCTTTCTCACTGAAATCATTTACAAACAGCTTGTGTAATTATGGCATAAATGGTTGTAAATGCTTCTCTGTGATCCCCTTTATTCAGAAATAGCAGACATATATGGCTTTGGCGTTGCTTTTTGGTATTTAGAAGGCCGCTAAATGCCGCTGCGCATCACACGTGTATTATGGCTAGCAGTGAAGGGGTTAATTAGGTAGCTTGCAGGGTTAATTTTAGCTTTAGTGTAGAGATCAGCCTCCCACCTGACACATCACCCCCTCCAGATCCCTCCCAAACAGCTCTCTTACCTCCCCCACCCCACAATTGTCCCCACCATCTTAAGTACTGGCAGAAAGTCTGCCAGTACTAAAATAAAAGGCATCCTTTTTTTCTTTTTTTCCCCCCCTTTGCATATTTACATATGCTGCTGTGTAGGATCCCCTTTAGCCCCCAAACCTCCCTGCCCCCCCAAACAGCTCTCTAACCTCCCCCTCTACCCTCTTGGCAGCCATCTTGGGTACTGGCAGCTGTCTGCCAGTACCCAGTTTACACTATATAGTCTCTTTTTTATTTGTTATTTTATTTTTTTCTGTAGTGTAGCCCAAGACCAACCCCCACCCCTATTCAGATCCCTTAGATTACTTTTTTTGGGGCATTTCTTCCCCCCTTCCTCCCACTTATACTTGATAATTTTCTGTAGTGTAGCGGTTCCCACCCGCTCCCTCCCCGTGCACGCGCGCGCATTGTGCGCGCGCCCGACTGTCCCGCCCCCGATCCCGCCCCCCTCTGTGTCTTAGAAACCATCGATGGCCGCCCACCCGCCTCCCACTGCAGCTCCCACCCACCAATGAATGCGGCCATCGATGCCCGGTGTAGAGAGGGCCACAGAGGTCTCTCTGCACCGGAGGGGTACAAATTGTTATTGCAGGATGCCTCAATATCGAGGCATCCTGCAATAACCGGAAAGCAGCTGGAAGCGATCAGGATCGCTTCCAGCTGCTTTCCAAACCGAGGACGTACGCCATACGTCCTCAGGCGTTAACTGTATTTTTTCTGAGGACGTATGGCGTACGTCCTCGGTCATTAAGGGGTTAAAGGGACACTAAACCCAATTTTTTTTCTTTCGTGTTTCAGATAGAACATGCAATTTTAAGCAACTTTCTAATTTACTCCTATTATCAATTTTTCTTCTTTCTATTGCTATCTTTATCTGAAAAAGAAGGCATCTAAGATTTTTTTCTTGGTTTAGGACTCTGGACAGCACTTTTTTATTGGTGGATGAATTTATCCACCAATCAGCAAGAACAACCCAGGTTGTTCACCAAAAATGGTCCGGCATCTAAACTCACCTTCTTGCATTTAAAATAAAGATACCTAGATAATAAAGAACATTTGATAATAGGAGTAAATTAGAAAGTTGCTTAAAATTTCATGCTCTATCTGAATCACGAAAGAAAAAATTTGGGTTCAGTGTCCCTTTAATGTTATATAAAGTGCTTTTACCCTGTAGAAATAATTCTGTAAGTTTGCAGTTTCACTACATTCCCTTATTTTTCTGTCTACTCTTATAATTATCATTGCAGTGATGTTCTATAAAGATGTGCGATTAAATAAATGATGCAGCAGAATCAGCTCAATACTCTTTATGTAGAATGTTGCTGTTAGTAAACCATAAGATAAATGTTGTGTAAGTTTTTAGATTTTAGTCTCTCTGTGGCAGCCTCGCATTATTCCACCTCTATATTTCAAGCAGATTGCAAATTAGGGTCAGATTACGAATGGAGCCCTAACAGTTACGTGCGAGCGAAAAGGGGTTTATAGTGGGTGTTTGTGTTTCATCTGCACTTTTTCAAAGATGGGTCATGAATTTACAACAATGGTGTAAATCCATACGTCATCTGACGCATTTCATACTTTACTGGTGCTTCTTCAAAGATAGTATGGGGAGGGCATGAATCCCGTTCTCAACTATGTTGACTCTACCCCACACTATGATGTACCACATATACACACAGGAACATCAATTAAACAATAAGACATACTTGTCAGCATAGTACAAATAACATAACAGTAAAAGTTAAGAACAATAAACACATTGTGAATTGCACCAATGAATAGGGCACATAGAGCTCAAAATACGATTTATGTGTTTATTCTTTGTTTTAACCTTTTGCATGTATTATAGACATAAAATCTCACTCATGGGTTTGGCGTTTTGGTTTGCCTTACGGGAGAGTGGATGATTTTGCTGTAGGGACAGCAATGTATTCCTCTGATGAAAGTACAATCTTATCAACCTGTATTGATAGGATAAGTCAATATGGGACTTTGTTTGCTGAAGACACTATGTGCCTCTCTCTCTCTCCACTGTCCTCCAAATGAGCACTTCTTGGTTTTACTCTTGTATAAGCTGTTGATTGGCTGTGAGCTTGCCTTTGATCGCAGCTCATTACTATGATGAAAATCATTTTAGTGTTTAGCAGCTCTTCTAATAAATGTTGCTGTAGGGCAAATACGGGGAGATAATGGCTCTGTTTGAAACTCCTCCTCCTCAACCAAGAAAAATAAACACCATCTTGATGTCAGAATGAGATGTAAAAAGAAGTCAGTGTCATAGTGAGAAAATAAAGTTTTAGTTGTAGCAAAGAGTTTTAGTGTTTAAGAGCAACAACAGGTGTCATTTGCCATTGGAACACAAGCAGGGCTAGGCACAGAGATTGTTTTTTGTGGGTGTGGTTGGCTGTAAGGGTGAGAAGAGTTGGTGATGAGTTAGGGTCCATGACTGAGAAGAAGAAAAGAAGGAGAGAACATTATGATGGTGATTGCGTGGATGTAAGCTCCTCGGGGCACATACTATTCACAATTTATTATACTGTTTGTTTTATTGTCAAACCTGTAAAGTGTTGTGAACATAGACAGCTTATACAAATAAGATACAATCAAATCATATAATCCCCTAGGAAACCAGCATTCTGCCGACCCTGGGAGTAGGCTTTAAACCATCTCTAGATGACCAACTTTTAATAACTCTTATTTGAAATATGTTATTGCAAAAATAAAGCTAAAGCAGTGTCAGAATTAACGCAAAGGAAGTCAAAATGAATCTTTCATGGTTCAGGGCATGCAATTTAAAATAAAACAAAAAAACTTTCCAGTTTGGGGGAAACTTCCAGGTTAAATGTAGACATCCATTCTCCTTATTTTTAGAATTCAATTCGACTACCTCCGACTATTTTTTTAATGCCTCAAAGCTCTGATTTTCTGGAATTGTGAGAGCCTTGGTAATCCTAATGCTGAAAAGGCTTCTAACATACTTCCCCCGTAATCGTGTTGACAGAGTTGTTGAGTTAACTCTAGCTGTACAAGTCTAAGGAGGAATGTATCTGTAGTGCAATCAGCATTCAGTTTGAATATAGAATCTGGGACTCCATTTCATAGAATTTGCCTGGATATCTGTAATAGGCTGATAATACACAAAGTCTTGTATGGGTTAACATAGTAGTTAAAATGACAGTACAGTTAGAAGTCAACCTTCATGACTTAGATTTAAATAAATTGAATTTGTTCTTATTGTATCCTTTGTTGAAGAGGGAGACTCCTAGAAGATCAGTAGTGTGTATGTGTCTTTAGCACCCTATGGTAGTATTGACTGCAACAATGTTTACTTAATGTTATACATTGTTGCAAACACTCCTGGCAGAGTGCTAAATACACATGGACACTCCTGAGCTTTTATGAACCTGCCTAGATTGACTCTTTGATAAAGGAAACCAAGAGAACAAAGCAAATTGGTATAGAAAGTTTTTAAAAATTGCATACTTTATCTTAACCAACTGTCTCTTTAAATGCCTTGAATCCCTTGAGTGCTAACGACGGTTCAGCCGTCACAGAGTTTCCCACTCAGGTGCTAACGACGGCTTAGAGCCATCGCTAGCACTCTCCCATCTTGAGGGAGATCTGGGGGCTGTCACCCGCTCCTACCCCGGCAATCGGGCCTGTATAGTGACAAGCATCACCGGGGCTTCACGTTTGCGCGGTTATTTCATCACGTCATTGCGCGTGACATCACCGCACAAAACGTGAAGCCCCGGCGATGCTTGTCATTATACACCTTATATAAAAAGTACAATAACAAGTATAGGAAAAGGGGGCATGCTGCTTAGAAGCCTGTATCTCAGGCATCTAAGCAGCTACAGACCCCCAACCCATTGGAAAGGTAGTCGCCTAACCTTTCCAATTGTGTCTTGGGTATCAGAAAGGGAAAAAAAAGTAAATAAATATATTTCAAAAAAAATAAAATAAAAAAAAAACTTAAATCAGCTTAGCACCCAGGCGTGAAAGTGCTTAGTACTCAAAGGGTTAATATTCTGTTTCCTCTTTTGGACTTGCATGCAGTGGACCACATCTACTGTTGACTCATAAATGTTTGTTAATTGTCATAGAATTGTATTTATGATGACATTTAGCCTAATGCTGAAGTGATTGTAAATTGTGTTTCTACATAGAACAGCTGCACCCTTTCTTGGTTATATTGATTATTGCTGTTGGATTGGTAAGATGCCATGGGCCAAAGTATAATGACATTTATTTACTTGTTACATTTGATGACTGTTGATGTTTGATGCTTTGCTGTTATTCCCCTGCTATCTCATAAACAAATGCTATCTAAATAGACAACTGTTGTAGGGTCATTTTCCCCTTAACCATATTGTGCCTATATGTTTATGCTAATGATGACTTGTGCAGTATATATAATAAAATCCATACAAGACGTCAGCAGTTAATGGGATATGAAACCCAAAATTGTTCTTTGATTCAGAGCATGCAATTTTAAAGGGATACTGAACCCACATTTTTTTCTTTCGTGATTCAGATAGAGCATGACATTTTAAGGAACTTTCTAATTTACTCCTATTATCAAATTTTCTTCATTCTCTTGGTATCTTAATTTGAAATGTTAGAATGTAAGTTTAGATGCCGGCTCATTTTTGGGTGAACAACTTGGGTAAATTCACCCACCAATAAAAAAGTGCTGTCCAGAGGTCTTAACCAAAAAAAAGCTTAGATGCCTTTTTCAAATAAAGATAGCAAGAGAATGAAGAAAAATTGTTAATAGGAGTAAATTAGAAAGTTGCTTAAAATCGCATGCTCTGTCTGAATCACGAAAATTTTTTGGGTTCAGTGTCCCTTTAAACAACTTTTAAAAACAAGTTATTTTTATTATCAAATCTTCTAAGTTCTCTTGGTATCTTTTGTTGAAAAGCAGTGATGTAAGCTTAGAAGCCTGCCCATTTCTGGAGCACTATATGGCAGCAGTTTGGCAAGAAAGTTATCCATTTGTAAGACCACTAGATGGAATAAAAAGTTAAACACATAAGCGGCGCTTAAGGCAAGATGGTAAGATGAAGTTGGCAAATAAAGATTGCATAAAGTATAAATATATTTATATAAAGTATAAATATTTATTCTTTACACATATAAAAACAATAATCTGCTGGGGCAAACCAGAACTGGATCTCATGGCGTCTCGCCAGAACGCCAAGCTTCCTTGTTACGGATCCAGGTCCAGGGACCCGGGAGCTGCGCTGATAGATGCTCTAGCAGCCCCTTGGGTTTTCAACATGGCTTATGTGTTTCCACCATTTCCGCTGCTACCTCGACTGATTGCCAAGATCAGACAAGAGAGAGCATCGGTGATTCTGATAGCACCTGCGTGGCCACGCAGGACCTGGTATGCAGACCTAGTGGACATGTCGTCCTGTCCACCATGGTCTCTGCCTCTGAGACAGGACCTTCTCATTCAGGGTCCTTTCCATCATCCAAATCTAATTTCTCTGAGGCTGACTGCATGGAGATTGAACGCTTGATCCTATCAAAGTGTGGCTTCTCGGAGTCGGTTATTGATACCTTAATACAGGCTCGGAAACCTGTTACCAGAAAAATTTACCATAAAATATGGCGGAAATATTTATATTGGTGTGAATCCAAGAGTTACTCATGGAGTAAGGTTAGGATTCCTAGGATATTGTCTTTTATACAAGAAGGTTTAGAAAAGGGCTTATCTGCTAGTTCGTTGAAGGGACAGATTTCTGCTCTGTCTATTCTTTTACACAAACGTCTGGCAGAAGTTCCAGACGTCCAGGCTTTTTGTCAGGCTTTGGCTAGGATTAAGCCTGTGTTTAAGACTGTTGCTCCTCCGTGGAGCTTAAACTTGGTTCTTAAAGTTCTTCAAGGGGTTCCGTTTGAACCCCTTCATTCCATTGATATTAAGCTTTTATCTTGGAAAGTTTTGTTTTTGATGGCTATTTCCTCGGCTCGAAGAGTCTCTGAGTTATCTGCCTTACATTGTGATTCTCCTTACCTGATTTTCCATTCAGACAAGGTAGTTCTGCGTACTAAACCTGGGTTTTTACCTAAGGTAGTTTCTAACAGGAATATCAATCAGGAGATTGTTGTTCCATCATTATGTCCTAATCCTCCTTCAAAGAAGGAACGACTTTTGCATAATCTGGACGTAGTCCGTGCCCTGAAGTTCTATTTACAGGCAACTAAAGATTTTCGTCAAACTTCTTCCCTGTTTGTCGTGTACTCTGGACAGAGGAGAGGTCAAAAAGCTTCGGCAACCTCTCTCTCCTTTTGGCTTCGTAGCATAATACGTTTAGCCTATGAGACTGCTGGACAGCAGCCCCCTGAAAGAATTACAGCTCATTCCACTAGAGCTGTGGCTTCCACCTGGGCCTTTAAGAATGAGGCCTCTGTTGAACAGATTTGCAAGGCTGCAACTTGGTCTTCACTTCACACTTTTTCAAAATTTTACAAATTTGACACTTTTGCCTCTTCGGAGGCTGTTTTTGGGAGAAAGGTTCTACAGGCAGTGGTTCCTTCCGTTTAAGTTCCTGCCTTGTCCCTCCCATCATCCGTGTACTTTAGCTTTGGTATTGGTATCCCATAAGTAATGGATGATCCGTGGACTGAATACACTTAACAAGAGAAAACATAATTTATGCTTACCTGATAAAATTATTTCTCTTGTAGTGTATTCAGTCCACGGCCCGCCCCGTCTTTTTTAAGGCAGATCTAAATTTTAATTAGAACTCCAGTCACCACTGCTCCCTATGGTTTCTCCTTTCTTGTCTTGTTTCGGTCGAATGACTGGATATGACGTGGAGGGGAGGAGCTATATAGCAGCTCTGCTTTGGGTGATCCTCTTGCAACTTCCTGTTGGGAAGGGAATATATCCCATAAGTAATGGATGATCCGTGGACTGAATACACTACAAGAGAAATAAATTTATCAGGTAAGCATAAATTATGTTTTTCTTTAGTGCTTTTCAGTTATACAGTATACAGGGAGTGCAGAATTATTAGGCAAATTAGTATTTTGACCACATCATCCTCTTTATGCATGTTGTCTTACTCCAAGCTGTATAGGCTCGAAAGCCTACTACCAATTAAGCATATTAGGTGATGTGCATCTCTGTAATGAGAAGGGGTGTGGTCTAATGACATCAACACCCTATATCAGGTGTGCATAATTATTAGGCAACTCCCTTTCCTTTGGCAAAATGGGTCAAAAGAAGGACTTGACAGGCTTAGAAAAGTCAAAAATAGTGAGATATCTTGCAGAGGGATGCAGCACTCTTAAAATTGCAAAGCTTCTGAAGCGTGATCATCGAACAATCAAGCGTTTCATTCAAAATAGTCAACAGGGTCGCAAGAAGCGTGTGGAAAAACCAAGGCGCAAAATAACTGCCCATGAACTGAGAAAAGTCAAGCGTGCAGCTGCCAAGATGCCACTTGCCACCAGTTTGGCCATATTTCAGAGCTGTAACATCACTGGAGTGCCCAAAAGCACAAGGTGTGCAATACTCAGAGACATGGCCAAGGTAAGAAAGGCTGAAAGACGACCACCACTGAACAAGACACACAAGCTGAAACGTCAAGACTGGGCCAAGAAATATCTCAAGACTGATTTTTCTAAGGTTTTATGGACTGATGAAATGAGAGTGAGTCTTGATGGGCCAGATGGATGGGCCCGTGGCTGGATTGGTAAAGGGCAGAGAGCTCCAGTCCGACTCGGACGCCAGCAAGGTGGAGGTGGAGTACTGGTTTGGGCTGGTATCATCAAAGATGAGCTTGTGGGGCCTTTTCGGGTTGAGGATGGAGTCAAGCTCAACTCCCAGTCCTACTGCCAGTTTCTGGAAGACACCTTCTTCAAGCAGTGGTACAGGAAGAAGTCTGCATCCTTCAAGAAAAACATGATTTTCATGCAGGACAATGCTCCATCATACGTGTCCAAGTACTCCACAGCGTGGCTGGCAAGAAAGGGTATAAAAGAAGAAAATCTAATGACATGGCCTCCTTGTTCACCTGATCTGAACCCCATTGAGAACCTGTGGTCCATCATCAAATGTGAGATTTACAAGGAGGAAAAACAGTACACCTCTCTGAACAGTGTCTGGGAGGCTGTGGTTGCTGCTGCACGCAATGTTGATGGTGAACAGATCAAAACACTGACAGAATCCATGGATGGCAGGCTTTTGAGTGTCCTTGCAAAGAAAGGTGGCTATATTGGTCACTGATTTGTTTTTGTTTTGTTTTTGAATGTCAGAAATTTATATTTGTGAATGTTGAGATGTTATATTGGTTTCACTGGTAAAAAATAAATAATTGAAATGGGTATATATTTGTTTTTTGTTAAGTTGCCTAATAATTATGCACAGTAATAGTCACCTGCACACACAGATATCCCCCTAAAATAGCTATAACTAAAAACAAACTAAAAACTACTTCCAAAACTATTCAGCTTTGATATTAATGAGTTTTTTGGGTTCATTGAGAACATGGTTGTTGTTCAATAATAAAATTAATCCTCAAAAATACAACTTGCCTAATAATTCTGCACTCCCTGTATACTTGTTTTACAACTTGTAAGCCTAAACAACGGAAATCCTAAAAAACTTTAAAAATCGAAATTACAATTTAAAAAAAAAGTTTTTTAGGCTTTCTGAAGAAAGAAAGGTAGTGTTTATTTAGTTATTCACCTTTTTCTTCTCTTTGATATAAAGATACATTTTCTACAGTGTTGTTTAATTTATCAACTTGAGAAGCTTCACAATAAAGATCATTCATGTTCGGGTTGTGCTTATATATGAGAATGTATGCTTGTGCATTGCTTGGGGTCAATGTATTATTGGCCAAATTGGGCAAATTCATCTTGTTTCCGTGCGAGCTTCAGGCTCGCCGGAAACAGGAATTAAGAAGCAGCGGTCTATAGACCGCTTCTCCTTAACTCATACGCCACCTCTGAGGCTGCATACAGCAATCTGCGATCGGGCTGATTGACACCCCCTGCTAGCTGCCGATTGGGCGCAAATCTGCAGGGGGCGGTATTGCACAAGCAGTTCACTAGAACTGCTTAAGCAATGCTGAATACGGACATCGTATGCTGTCCGCATTCAGCGATGTCTGGCGGACATGATAAGTTGCATGATATGCTGCACCCCCTTATCTTATTTGTTATATACTTTGGATGCTCTTCTTTTCCTCAGTTGGGACAGTAAACGCCTTCAGATGTTAATATAAAATGTTTATGCATAATAAAACAACTTTGCAATACACGCTCATTATTTATTTTGCCCCCTTCATGTAACTTAGTTCTGAAAATTGTGAATTTTCTAATTCTCAGAATTGAAATGCACCCTGCTGACCAACTGTGTTACATATCTTTCCCTACAACTATTACTATTCAGCTGCCGATTTGGTGAATTCCGAGAGCGAGCGCTGAAAAAGCGCTTTGAGTCCCACTGGGAGAAAGGCGCTATATAAATACTAGTTATTATTATATTATTATCACACCCACTGCAAGTGGGAAATAGCAGAAACTGCCCCTCCTTCCTTTACATATGAAAAGACCCCCTACACAAACAGAAGCAACCTGGAGTAGGTATACGTCGGTATTCTCCTAAAACTTTGGGGCTTGGATTAGTTAGTCTGAAAATCAAAGCAATGTTATTTAAAAATAAGCACAACTATGCATTTTTTTTTATAAAGAACAAACTGTATGGGCTATATAAATGGATCATCTACAAAACATTTATGCAAAGAAAAATCTAGTGTATAATGTCCTTTTAAGTTATACAGTAGATTCGACTTCAGCTCAGTGTTTCCAACTTAAGAGACATTGTGCTGTAGTTTACTTTTTCTCCCTTTAATGTGTCTCCAATCATCAATTTGTACCTACTGAAATGTTTTAAAGTGTTTACAAGTACCTCATTTACATTTATTTTGTCATTTGGAATATCAGCTTTTGCCAGTTGAGACCTACCACCTTTACTGAAAATATGAATACTGCTGGATTCGCTAAGGAAAAGCTTTGTAAACAAGATATAGTAGCAGCCCTGTGGAGGGTGGGAGAGATAGGTACTAAAATATTTCATTTTCATTTGCCATTTTTGCATAGAGGGAGGCTATTTCATATACACAAATAAAGGACCAACTGCTCATATATTTAATACTCTACATCTGGTATAAAAAGTAAAAACATTATACCAATACACTATCCTTTTAGTGCATATTTCATATTTTTGCATTCTTCATAAGAATAACAGTTACTATGTCATAGCCTATAGTATGTGGCGATGCTCCAGTGTGATTATGCTTAAAATCGACTAGTTTTCTGATTGGATCAATATAGTAACCTTCACATAGTTTACCCTATTTTTTGGTTCGTATATAGTTTTATGTTTGCATACTTGATGATTTATGAGGTAATGTACTTATATTCAGTATATGTTTTTTTTGAGCAGGCATTGTAATATCACCTATATTAAACGTAAAGGGAAATGAAAGTAAAATTAAACTTGATGCTTAAGATAGAGCATGTAATTTTAAATTCACTTCTGTTATCAATTTACTTTGGTCTTATCTTATCCTTTGCTGAAAAGCATACCTAGGTAGACTCAGAAGAAGCCATGCACTACTGGGAGATAGCTGCTGATTGGTGACTACACACAAATGCCTCTTGTCATTGGTTGAAACTTAGCTCCTTTCCAGGGCATATCTAAATTGGCTCATTGTTGCAAACATTTCTTCCATATAGTTATCAAGGCATGTGCTGGCTACTGAGTCTACTTTAGTTTGCTGTCATGGAGAGAAACTAAGTTTTAGCAAATTATACTATTTGATAATTGAAGTAAATTGGGATTTGTTTTTAAAGGTATAAGAATAGAAAAGGAGAGTCCCAACTAGTCCAAAAAGAATGCCCCACTTTGGTTTAACCGGAGAAATGCTTTAGACTACCCTCTGGAGATCATCAAAATATATTTATTATATACATATGAGAAAATGTAGACATTTAAATTTTCATATTTATGCAGATATGTCCATTTCCAAAATACAGCACTAAAATTGTATGCGTGCTGGCATTGGGCTTCCCACACTATAATCAATATCTGATGAGCTTATCCAACAAGCAACTTTGTGAAACAGTCTATGTCAAATTTTATACATCCTTTAGTTAGAATACATCCAAACGGCTGCTGGAAAATTGTAAAGCCAAAATCTTGTTCTCAATTATAAGAGCCCTTGATATGGAACCACACTATATATCACACACTGTGTAAATAGCTATAACATTCCTCTTTGTATATAACAGGGGACGTAAATATTTCTCACCAGCTATGGAAGATGTGCTCTCTCAGGCTCCAGCCTGTCCACTGCTGCGGATCGAGCGCTCAACCAACCGGGCGTCCTCTCAGTACAAGGATCCACGTGTTCCGTGTTGTCAATCGTTCCAACCG
This sequence comes from Bombina bombina, assembly GCF_027579735.1. Classification (NCBI taxonomy): domain Eukaryota; kingdom Metazoa; phylum Chordata; class Amphibia; order Anura; family Bombinatoridae; genus Bombina; species Bombina bombina. The sequence goes on from NC_069502.1 coordinate 970,057,636, forward strand.
GGGGGCCGGTCCAGTGACGTTTCCAATGTGTTACTCTTGCCTCTACTCCAATTGGCACTTAGCAAAGTGACATATCCCGCGTGTCACTATTCCTCATGTGTGCTAGGGTAGAGAGGAGGAGGGGCAGGGGGCGTGTTGACGAAAATCCCTTAGACATACAAAGTCCTCATTCAGGATATAACGCCCCGTCATCCGTGGACTCCCCAAAACGTACAAGCACCAGATTCAGGGAGAAGGGCTCCGGCGGGCTCTCACAGGCATTGAGTGTAGGTGGCCTCAAAGTAAAAAATATGATGAGGGCAATGATCCCATTTCTCCTCACAGAGGGTAGCTCCGGTGGGCTATGCAGAAAGGTGCTGGCCAGTGGTAAGCAATTACAAAACAAAAAACAGAGAACGCCAGGCACCTAAAAATATATTATATAAAAAAAGAGTCTTTTCTTCTGTTAAGTGTGATCAGTCCACGGGTCATCATTACTTCTGGGATATTAACTGCTCCCCTACAGGAAGTGCAAGAGGATTCACCAAGCAGAGCTGCATATAGCTCCTCCCCTCTACGTCACTCCCAGTCATTCTCTTGCACCCAGCAACTAGATAGGTCGTGTGAGAGGACTATGGTGATTATACTTAGTTTTATATCTTCAATCAAAAGTTTGTTATTTTAAAATAGCACCGGAGTGTGTTATTACCTCTCTGGCAGAGTTTGAGGAAGAATCTACCAGAGTTTTGCTATGATTTTAGCCGGAGTAGTTAAGATCATATTGCTGTTCTCGGCCATCTGAGGAGTGAGGTAAACTTCAGATCATGGGACAGCGGGCAGATGAATCTGCATAGAGGTATGTAGCAGTTTTTATTTTCTGACAATGGAATTGATGAGAAAATCCTGCCATACCGATATAATGTCATGTATGTATACTTTACAATTCAGTATTCTGGGAGAATGGTACTTCACTAGAATTACACTGTAAGAAAGACATAAAGCTGTTTAATAACTAGAGATTATGTTTAACGTTTTTGCTGGAATGTAAAATCGTTTTCATTTGCTGAGGTACTGAGTGAATAAATGTTTGGGCACCATTTTTCCACTTGGCAGTTGCTTAAATCTGTTTTTTCTGTCAGTTTCTGTTCTCCCTCACTGCTGTGTGTGTGGGGGAGGGGCGCTTTTACTATGCATCAAATATTTCAGTCAGCAACTCATTGTATTCCCTGCATGATCTGGTTCATCTCTACAGAGCTCAGGGGTCTTCAAAACTTATTTTGAGGGAGGTAATTTCTCTCAGCAGAGCTGTGAGAATTATAGTTTGACTGAAATAAAAACTTTTATTCTGTAATTTGTTTCCTGCTTTCAGAAATTGTTATCTTTGCTAATGGGATTAAACCTTTGCTAAAGTTGTGTTGTTTACAAGGATTGAGGCTATAACTGTTTCAATTTATTAATTTTTAACTGTCATAGATCTTCTGTACTTCTTAAAGGCACAGTACGTTTTAATATTATTCTATTTGAATTGTATTTCCAAGTTGCAAGTTTATTTGCTAGTGTGTTAAACATGTCTGATTCAGAAGATGATACCTGTGTCATTTGTTGCAATGCCAAAGTGGAGCCCAATAGAAATTTATGTACTAACTGTATTGATGCTACTTTAAATAAAAATCAATCTGTACAAATTGAACAAATTTCACCAAACAACGAGGGGAGAGTTATGCCGACTAACTCGCCTCACGTGTCAGTACCTACATCTCCCGCTCAGAGGGAGGTGCGTGATATTGTAGCGCCGAGTACAGCTGGGCGGCCATTACAAATCACATTACAGGATATGGCTACTGTTATGACTGAAGTTTTGGCTAAATTACCAGAACTAAAAGGTAAGCGTGATCACTCTGGGGTGAGAACAGAGTGCGCTGATAATATTAGGGCCATGTCAGACACTGCGTCACAGGTGGCAGAACATGAGGACGGAGAACTTCATTCTGTGGGTGACGGTTCTGATCCAAACAGACTGGATTCAGATATTTCAAATTTTAAATTTAAACTGGAAAACCTCCGTGTATTACTAGGGGAGGTGTTAGCGGCTCTGAATGATTGTAACACAGTTGCAATACCAGAGAAAATGTGTAGGTTGGATAAATATTTTGCGGTACCGACGAGTACTGAGGTTTTTCCTATACCTAAGAGACTTACTGAAATTGTTACTAAGGAGTGGGATAGACCCGGTGTGCCGTTCTCACCCCCTCCGATATTTAGAAAAATGTTTCCAATAGACGCCACCACAAGGGACTTATGGCAAACGGTCCCTAAGGTGGAGGGAGCAGTTTCTACTTTAGCTAAGCGTACCACTATCCCGGTGGAGGATAGCTGTGCTTTTTCAGATCCAATGGATAAAAAGTTAGAGGGTTACCTTAAGAAAATGTTTGTTCAACAAGGTTTTATATTGCAACCCCTTGCATGCATTGCGCCGATCACGGCTGCAGCGGCATTCTGGATTGAGTCTCTGGAAGAGAACATTGGTTCAGCTACTCTGGACGACATTACGGACAGGCTTAGAGTCCTTAAACTAGCTAATTCATTCATTTCGGAGGCCGTAGTACATCTTACTAAACTTACGGCGAAGAATTCAGGATTCGCCATTCAGGCACGCAGGGCGCTGTGGCTAAAATCCTGGTCAGCTGATGTTACTTCTAAGTCTAAATTGCTTAATATACCTTTCAAAGGGCAGACCTTATTCGGGCCCGGGTTGAAAGAGATTATCGCTGACATTACAGGAGGTAAAGGCCATGCCCTGCCTCAGGACAAAGCCAAGACTAGACAGTCTAGTTTTCGTTCCTTTCGTAATTTCAAAGCAGGAGCAGCATCAACTTCCTCTGCACCAAAACAGGAAGGAGCTGTTGCTCGCTACAGACAAGGCTGGAAACCTAACCAGTCTTGGAACAAGGGCAAGCAGACTAGGAAACCTGCTGCTGCCCCCAAAACAGCATGAATTGAGGGCCCCCGATCCGGGATCGGATCTAGTGGGGGGCAGACTTTCTCTCTTCGCCCAGGCTTGGGCAAGAGATGTTCAGGATCCCTGGGCGCTAGAGATAATATCTCAGGGATACCTTCTGGACTTCAAATACTCTCCTCCAAGAGAGAGATTTCATCTGTCAAGATTGTCAACAATCCAGACAAAGAAAGAGGCTTTTCTACGCTGCGTACAAGAGCTCTTGTTAATGGGAGTAATCCATCCAGTTCCACGATCGGAACAGGGACAGGGGTTTTACTCAAATCTGTTTGTGGTTCCCAAAAAAGAGGGAACTTTCAGACCAATCCTGGACTTAAAGATTCTAAACAAATTCACAAAGATCATTACCGGTACCTAAGGTTTGCCTTCCTAGACAGGCATTACCAGTTTGTGGCTCTTCCATTCGGATTGGCTACAGCGCCAAGAATCTTCACAAAGGTTCTGGGTGCTCTTCTGGCGGTACTAAGACCGCGGGGAATCTCGGTAGCTCCATACCTAGACGACATTCTGATACAAGCTTCAAGCTTTCAAACTGCCAAATCTCATACAGAGTTAGTGCTGGCATTTCTAAGGTCACATGGATGGAAGGTGAACGAAAAGAAAAGTTCACTCGTTCCACTCACAAGAGTTCCCTTCCTGGGGACTCTTATAGATTCTGTAGAAATGAAGATTTACCTGACAGAGGACAGGCTATCAAGACTTCAAAGTGCTTGCCGCACTCTTCATTCCATTCAACACCCGTCAGTGGCTCAATGTATGGAGGTAATCGGCTTAATGGTAGCGGCAATGGACATAGTACCCTTTGCACGCTTACACCTCAGACCACTGCAACTGTGCATGCTAGGCCAGTGGAATGGGGATTACTCAGACTTATCCCCTTCTCTGGATCAAGAGACCAGAAATTCTCTTCTATGGTGGCTTTCTCGGCCACACCTGTCCAGGGGGATGCCATTCAGCAGACCAGACTGGACAATTGTAACAACAGACGCCAGCCTTCTAGGTTGGGGTGCCGTCTGGAATTCCCTGAAGGCTCAGGGACTATGGAGTCAGGAGGAGAGTCTCCTGCCAATAAACATTCTGGAATTGAGAGCAGTTCTCAATGCCCTCCTGGCTTGGCCCCAGTTGACAACTCGGGGGTTCATCAGGTTTCAGTCGGACAACATCACGACTGTAGCTTACATCAACCATCAGGGAGGGACAAGAAGCTCCCTAGCTATGATGGAAGTATCAAAGATAATTCGCTGGGCAGAGTCTCACTCTTGCCACCTGTCAGCAATCCACATCCCGGGAGTGGAGAACTGGGAGGCGGATTTCTTAAGTCGTCAGACTTTTCATCCGGGGGAGTGGGAACTTCATCCGGAGGTCTTTGCCCAAATACTTCGACGTTGGGGCAAACCAGAGATAGATCTCATGGCGTCTCGACAGAACGCCAAGCTTCCTCGTTACGGGTCCAGATCCAGGGATCCAGGAGCAGTCCTGATAGATGCTCTGACAGCACCTTGGGACTTCAGGATGGCTTACGTGTTTCCACCCTTCCCGTTGCTTCCTCGATTGATAGCCAGAATCAAACAAGAGAGAGCATCAGTGATTCTAATAGCACCTGCGTGGCCACGCAGGACTTGGTATGCAGACCTGGTGGACATGTCATCCTGTCCGCCTTGGTCTCTACCTCTGAAACAGGACCTTCTGATACAGGGTCCCTTCAAACATCAAAATCTAACTTCTCTGAAGCTGACTGCTTGGAAATTGAACGCTTAATTTTATCAAGACGTGGGTTTTCTGAGTCAGTTATTAGTACCTTAATACAGACTAGGAAACCTGTTACCAGAAAGATTTACCATAAGATATGGCGTAAATACCTACATTGGTGTGAATCCAAAGGTTACTCTTGGAGTAAGGTTAGGATTCCTAGGATATTGTCTTTTCTACAAGAAGGTTTAGAAAAGGGTTTATCTGCTAGTTCATTAAAGGGACAGATCTCAGCTCTGTCCATTCTGTTACACAAACGTCTGTCAGAAGTTCCTGACGTCCAGGCTTTTTGTCAGGCTTTGGCCAGGATTAAGCCTGTGTTTAAAACTGTTGCTCCACCATGGAGTTTAAACCTTGTTCTTAATGTTTTACAGGGCGTTCCATTTGAACCCCTTCATTCCATTGATATAAAGTTGTTATCTTGGAAAGTTCTATTTTTAATGGCTATTTCCTCGGCTCGAAGAGTCTCTGAATTATCAGCCTTACATTGTGATTCTCCTTATTTGATTTTTCATTCGGATAAGGTAGTCCTGCGTACTAAACCTGGGTTCTTACCTAAGGTAGTTACTAACAGGAATATCAATCAAGAGATTGTTGTTCCTTCTTTATGCCCAAATCCTTCTTCAAAGAAGGAACGTCTACTGCACAACCTGGATGTAGTCCGGGCTCTAAAATTTTACTTGCAGGCAACTAAGGAATTCCGACAAACGTCTTCTCTGTTTGTCATTTACTCTGGGCAGAGGAGAGGTCAAAAAGCTTCCGCTACCTCTCTTTCTTTTTGGCTTCGTAGCATAATTCGTTTAGCTTATGAGACTGCTGGACAGCAGCCCCCTGAAAGAATTACAGCTCATTCTACTAGAGCTGTGGCTTCCACTTGGGCCTTCAAGAATGAGGCCTCTGTTGAACAGATTTGCAAGGCTGCAACTTGGTCTTCGCTTCATACTTTTTCCAAATTTTACAAATTTGACACCTTTGCTTCATCGGAGGCTATTTTTGGGAGAAAGGTTCTTCAGGCAGTGGTTCCTTCTGTATAAAGAGTCTGCCTATCCCTCCCGTCATCCGTGTACTTTTGCTTTGGTATTGGTATCCCAGAAGTAATGATGACCCGTGGACTGATCACACTTAACAGAAGAAAACATAATTTATGCTTACCTGATAAATTCCTTTCTTCTGTAGTGTGATCAGTCCACGGCCCGCCCTGTTTTTAAGGCAGGTAAATATTTTTTAATTTATACTCCAGTCACCACTTCACCCTTGGCTTTTCCTTTCTCGTTGGTCCTTGGTCGAATGACTGGGAGTGACGTAGAGGGGAGGAGCTATATGCAGCTCTGCTGGGTGAATCCTCTTGCACTTCCTGTAGGGGAGCAGTTAATATCCCAGAAGTAATGATGACCCGTGGACTGATCACACTACAGAAGAAAGGAATTTATCAGGTAAGCATAAATTATGTTTTTTTGGGGGGTCACCCCACACTCTTTTCTGTACCTATTTTAATGTTTGATACCAATAAAGTTTGAGCTTTTTATCTAATATATTTTTGGGTGCCTGGCGTTCTCTGTTTTTTAAAGGTATAAGCACTATATAAATCATGAATGTTTAATTTTTTCTTTCATTTCCTTTAAGAGTTTAAAACATTATACATGTGATGTTTACAAAAGGCTTTGACAAACCCAAGAGCCAAGGAGCCACTGGCTCCTAGAATTTTACTGCTGGCTTCTAGCTTTTTGAGTTATTCTCCATCTATATACAAATACCACTGTGTGGCTCCTAAATATTCTTACTGGCTCATAAATTTTAAAACAAAGTAGTTGATCCTTGGTTTACAATATGCAAAATTAGATAAATCCCATGAGCAACATCATCTTGGACAGTGAAATAAATGCATGCTTTACTTTCTAATGATTTAGTGCCTCTTCCTCGGTTTCTTCAATATTTCTAACAGATATGATCTATATTTCCTGGCTTCCTAAATAGCGTTGCTTTCCTTTATATTGAAGCTTTTTTCTATAACTATTTGCCATTGTTTAATTCTTTATTTTAGCCAGTACCAAGATGTTGCTGGAATCAGGGGGTTTCCTGTGTTTGTATCCTGCATCCTGTATTTGTGTCACTGGGAAAATCCAGACCTCTCTAACTATGAACTTGATTTTCAGGATTTTTATTTTCAATCTCCAGGACTTTCCAGACTTAGAAACTTCTATCCTTACTTTTTTTTATTTTGTTCTATACGGTTTGTCTTCTTTGGGTTTAGATATTTCTTATCTATGTGTAAATTTTGAAGATAACCATAGATTGATTGGTTTAGAATGCTGTGTTCCTATTTAATGGACAGCACATCATCTGGCTGATTTTACTGACCACCTGGCTAAAATTTAAACCAACAGTAGCTAAAATGTCCTAATATAATTTTTTGTATGTATGTTGCATACATTAACATTAAATACATTTATGTTAAATTGTACAATTCATTTGTGCTTTTGCTAGCTTAAAGAGACATAGAACCCAAAAATGTCTTTCATGGTTCAGATAGAGTATACAGTTTTAATCAAGTTTCAAATGTACTTCTATTATCTAATTTGCTTTGTTCTCTTGGTACCCTTTGTTGAAAATAATACCTAGGTAGGCTCATGAGCTGGGATCTAGCTGCTGTTTGGTGGCTGGCTGCACATATAGCTCCCAGTAGTGCATAGCGGCTCCTTCAATAAAGTATACCAAAAGCATGAAGAAAAATTGAAAATAGATACATTTGAAAGTTGTTTAAAATTTTGTGAATAGTGTGAGAAAAAAAATAAGTTTCATGTCCCTTTAAGTAACATTTATTAATAACAGAAAATGTTATAATATCACAAATATTACTTCATAATGCCTGAATTCCCTTGTATGTGTATACAAAAAAGTGATGTAGTGATGCAGAATCCTTCCATTTTCAGACTAGGGGGCCAATTTAACAAATGGCGGGCGAACATGATTCGCTGTAACAAATCATGTCCGCCCGACATCGTTAAATGCCTACAACATATGCTGCCGGCATTTAACATTAACAAGCGAACAAACTCTGGCAAACCTCCAGGCGGTTAAATGAAATAAATCCTTTTATTTGTGCAGGTTACAAGCATAAAATGGTTAAAACCAAAGCAAGGTTGTCACACCAGGGCAAGTGTCTTACGTGTTTCGGCTGTGATCAAGCCTTACTCATAGACATAGCTGTTATCCATCAGTCACTGCTTAAATAGCCTGACTGATTAGCTAACTCCATCCTGCTGTGACTGTTAAAGGCACCACACCAACATATACTGAAAGAAAGACATACGCAACTGTGGTATTAAACCAATCTACATAGTGACATCAAACAGTGTACACATCATTGGATATTATTTAAAGTAATAGTAGAATATATTCCCTTATTAATATGGACATTTAACATTGCACAAGCATTTCTGGTGAAATGCTTGTGCAATGCCGCCCCCTGCACATTCGCAGCCAATCGGCTGCTAGCTGGAGGTGTCAATCATCGCAAACGTATCTGATCGGGATGATTGCTGTCTGCCGCCTCAGAGGTGGCAGATGAGTTACGACCGCTGCTTCTTAACATATGTTTCTGGCAAGCCGGAAACATTGGGCGGAACAAGCAGTATTTTATGATGCATATTTATTAGCTGGTATAAGAGCAAGGATTCATATAAGACAGGAGATGCTGTAGCGTTTAGATGTCTGAATATCTTTTACTATAATTTGTTTTCAAAGCACTGCCACAACAAAGTGTCAGACAAAGCTGTGCTGGATTTTACTGTCTATATCATCACATACCTCACAGCTATTTGTTCCTTTCACAAGTCAGATTGAGCATGCAAGTTTAAGCAAATTTTCAATTTACTACTGTTATTAAATTTACTTCATTCTTTAATTATTCTTTTTAGAAGAACATACTTAGGTAGACTGAGGAGTGTCTTCAGCACCAAATGGCAGCATTGCTGTTTGTGCAGAACAATATGGTTAAAGACATTGTTACAAATTCTGTTGCCATATAGTGCTCAGAACATGTTTAAAACCCCTGTATTTGAATCAGGATACTTTCCTTTTTTGATGATGACCTTTAAGGTGACCTGGAAGCAGAGCTAAGGCATAAAGTGCTGTCATTGGGTGGAGCCCAGACTCTTCAGGGTAATGGCTTTTTGGTCCATGGGCAAATCTAGGAATGTCTATGGAGACTGGGGACAAGCCTTACGCTAATGAGCTGGGATTAGCTGATGCTGGTTTCAATGACACACATAAAGGGAAGATATCACGGCAGGAAGACAAATAGGACAGATACATTTTTTAAACAGCAAAGTCTTGCAAATTGTACTGACCAAATGGTAGTTTTAAGAAATGTAATTCAGATATTTTGTAATATTAAGCAAAGCTGCTTCTATATACTATGTTTCTAATATTACCATTACTATTATGGTTTTATTATGCAGTACTGGGTACACAATGATGGGGTAGGTAATTCATCATAATGTGCCTGACAATGAAAACTGACACAAAATGATGGTTGTGCTCTGAAGTGCTTCTAGCCTATATGTAAAATACTAAAAGGGACATGACAGTCTATATCATGGGACAGTTAGAACATGCAATTTTAAGAGACTGCGGTATTCTTACATGATCAAATTGACTTTCTTGGTATCCTTTGTTTAAAATCATACTTAGGTAGGTTTGGGAGCTAGCTGGTAAATTATGGCTACACACATTTGCCTCTTATCATTGGCTCACCAGATGTTTTCAGCTGGCACCCAGTAGCACATTGCTACTCTGGAGCTGAATTTGCAGGGGTTAAACACATAATAGTATGCACACTCTAGTGCTGTGATGGTGAACTTTGGCAATCCAGATGTTTCAGAACTACATTTCCAATGATGCTTAGGCACTCTTAAGTCCAGTCAAGCATCATGGGAAATGTAGTTCTGAAACATCTGGAGAGCTAAGGTTTGGCATCACTGCTCTAATGCAACAATAAAATGCTTTAACATGTTTTATGCCCCTTTAAATGTTCCTTTAATAGAATGCATGACACCTGCTCTAGTTCCATTTGGATTTGCTGTAGCAGTGCTCTGCGGTGTTTGTATAATTCATATATCCAGTACCCTTGTGCCTGATGATATTCCAGTGACATTTCTTTTCTCACTGCACTGCATGTCCCATAGTTTTAATGTGCAATATCTAGTTGATTTTCTGCTACTTGTTACAGCATGTCCAGGTTTATGTTTGGCTTAGGGTGTGTTGTTCTCCGCTTCCCTTATTTATTTATCCCTTAAGTAAATTGCTTTAAAATATTTTAATACCAGTAATTGGATATATTTTTGTTTTCCGCATCCTCTGAAATTTTCTAAACGTACATTACAGAGCTGCATTATGGATTAAAGGATAATTATAGAAAGAAACATTTGATAAACAAAAGTTAACAATAAGTAGAGCCACAATCTTTGAAGCCTGGGTTGCTGAAGTTAATTTGCATTTAGATAGTGTAAAAAAAATGGGATTTTTGGCTCCTTGTCTTTGTCCATTCCTGCTGTGGAATATGCGGTTACCTAGCAACAGTTTCTAAAATATTTTTAGACAAAAGTTTCACCCTTGTGAAATATTATTTTGGTTTTCGTTGTCCATATAACCATTTGATCCGGTTTATTTTAAATTGATTAACGGGATAATAAACATGATAAAATTTGTGTGTGTGTGTATATATATATATATATATATATATATTAGTAGCAAGTGGTGAAGGATCCAAACGAATGGGTTCTGTATCCATCAAAAACTTTGCACAGCAGGAATTTATAATCCGTTTAATGTGTAAATAACCAAACGTTTCAGCCCTCACATGGGCTTTTGTCAATGGTAAACATAAGCCAGGACAGACATAACACATACAGCTACCCTCCACCCTTAAATACCCACCTCCCTTAAGTCATAGCCAATCAGGACGCCCGAGCGGTACACACCCACAAGTAACGAGCAACTGCAAACAGCTGCAGAGACAAGATGCATCACCTGGAAATCTTAATTTCATAACGTTTTTGAGTAACGTTTTTTTCCATTAAGGGTTAAGCATTTCTTACTTGTGGTGCAATCTTAGCTGGCAAGATAAGACACATATATACTAAAATTGTGATAATTTTAACATTTTAGAGCAGTTTTGGAAAAATTGTATGCTTTTTTTACTCTTAAAGGCACAGTACCGTTTTTCAGATTGTTGTTTTTTCCACTAAATAAAGTGTTTTCAAGACTGTTTGTGGTTATTACTAGTCTGTTTCAACATGTCTGACATTGAGGAAAGTCAATGTTCTATGTGTTTAGAAGTCATTGTGGAACCCCCACTTAAAATGTGTCCCTCATGTACTGAAAGGGTCTTACATTGCAAAAGATGCGAAAGATGTTCCCTCAAACAGACTCAGATGTGACGGCCTTTAAGTTTAAGCTTGAACACCTCCGCTTGTTACTCCGGGAGGTTTTAGCGACTCTGGATGATTGTGACCCTATTGTAATCCCACCAGAGAAATTGTGTAAAATGGATAAATATCTAGAGGTCCCTACTTACACTAATGTTTTTCCAGTCCCTAGAAGGATTTCGGACATTGTTACTAAGGAATGGGATAGACCAGGCATTCCGTTCTCTCCCCCTCCTACTTTTAAGAAAATGTTTCCCATATCTGACACCATTCGGGATTCCTGGCAGATGGTCCCTAAAGTGGAGGGAGCTATTTCTACCCTGGCTAAGCGTACAACTATACCTATTGAGGGCAGTTGTGCTTTCAAAGATCCTATGGATAAAAAATTAGAGGGTCTTTTAAAGAAATTGTTTATTCATCAGGGTTTTCTTCTACAACCTATAGCGTGCATCGTTCCAGTAACCACTGCAGCAGCTTTTTGGTTTGAGGCTCTAGAGGAGTCTCTTAAGGTTGAGACCCCATTAGATGATATTTTGGATAGAATTAAGGCTCTCAAGCTAGCTAATTCTTTTATTACCGATGCCACTTTTCAAAGGGCTAAATTAGGGGCAAAGAATGCAGGCTTCGCCAAGACAGCATGAAGGGGCAGCCCCCGACCGGGACCGGATCTAGTAGGGGGCAGACTTTCTCTCTTCGCTCAGGCTTGGGCAAGGGACGTTCAGGATCCCTGGGCATTAGAAATCGTGACCCAGGGGTATCGACTAGAATTCAAGGATTTTCTCTCAAGAGGGAGATTTCATGTTTCACGTTTGTCTGTAGACCAGACAAAAAGAGAGGCGTTCTTACGCTGTGTAGAAGACCTATATAACATGGGTGTATTCTGCCCAGTTCCAAAACTAGAACAGGGGCAGGGGTTTTACTCAAATCTGTTTGTGGTTCCCAAAAAAGAGGGAACCTTCAGACCGATTTTAGATCTCAAATGCCTAAACAAATTTCTCAGAGTCCCATCGTTCAAGATGGAGACCATTCAAACTATTTTACCAATGATCCAAGAGGGTCAATACATGACCACCGTGGACTTAAAGGATTCGTATCTTAACATTCCTATCCACAGAGATCATCACCAGTTTCTCAGGTTCGCCTTCCTGGACAAACACTACCAGTTTGTGGCCCTCCCTTTCGGGTTGGCCACAGCTCCCAGAATCTTCACAAAGGTGCTAGGGTCCCTTCTGGCGGTTTTAAGGCCGCAGGGCATAGCAGTGGCGCCCTATCTGGACGATATTTTGATTCAGGCATCAACTTACCAACTAGCCAAATCTCACACGGACATCGTGTTGGCTTTTTTAAGAACTCATGGGTGGAAGGTGAATGTACAAAAGAGTTCACTAGTTCCACTGACAAGAGTTCCATTCCTAGGAACTCTGATAAACTCTGATAGAGTAGACATGAAAATATTTCTGACGGAGGTCAGAAAGTCAAAGATCTTAACTACTTGACGAACACTTCGGTCCATTCCTCGGCCATCAGTGGTGCAGTGTATGGAGGTCATTGGATTAATGGTAGCGGCAATGGACATTGTTACGTTTGCTCGCTTACATCTCAGACCACTGCAGCTGTGCATGCTCAGACAGAGGAATGGGGATTATGCGGATTTATCTCCTCAGATAAATCTGGATCTAGAGACCAGAGACTCTCTTCTTTGGTGGTTGTCACAGGAGCATCTGTCCCAGGGAATGTGCTTCCGCAGACCAGCATGGGTCATAGTGACGATGGACGCCAGCCTCTTGGGCTGGGGTGCAGTCTGGAATTCCCTGAAGGCTCAGGGTGTTTGGACTCAGGAGGAGTCCCTACTACCAATAAATATTCTGGAACTGAGAGCAATATTCAACGCGCTTCAAGCGTGGCCTCAGTTGGCTTTGGCCAAATTCATAAGATTCCAGTCGGACAATATCACGACTATAGCATATATCAATCATCAAGGGGGAACAAAGAGTTCTCTAGCGATGATAGAGGTTTCCAAGATAATTTGATGGGCAGAGACTCACTCTTGCCATCTATCAGCAATCTATATCCCAGTAGTAGAGAACTGGGAAGCGGATTTTCTAAGTCGTCAGACTTTTCATCCGGGGGAGTGGGAGCTCCATCCGGAGGTGTTTGCGGCATTGATTCGTCAATGGGGCACACCGGAATTGGATCTGATGGCATCTCGTCAGAATGCCAAACTTCCTTGTTACGGGTCCAGATCAAGGGATCCCCAAGCAGTACTGATAGATGCTCTAGCAGTACCTTGGTCATTCAACCTGGCTTATGTGTTTCCTCCTTTTCCTCTCCTACCTCGTCTGATTGCCAGAATCAAACAGGAGAGGGCTTCGGTCGGTAATCTTGATAGCGCCTGCGTGGCCATGCAGGACTTGGCATGCAGATCTAGTGGAAATGTCATTTCTGCCACCGTGGAAACTGCCACTGAGACAGGACCTTCTCATTCAAGGTCCGTTCCAACATCCAAATCTAAATTCTCTGCAGCTCAAGAGATTGAACGCTTGATTTTATCTAAGCAGGGATTCTCTGAGTCGGTCATTGATACCTTGATTCAGGCTCGGAAGCCTGTCACTAGGAAAATTTACCATAAGATATGGCGTAAATATCTTTATTGGTGCGAATCCAAGGGCTACTTATGGAGTAGGGTTAGGATTCCTAGGATTTTGTCCTTTCTCCAAGAAGGATTGGATAAGGGATTATCAGCTAGTTCCTTAAAGGGACAGATTTCTGCTTTGTCAATTTTACTACACAAGAGTCTGGCGGATGTCCCAGACGTTCAGTCTTTTTGTCAGGCTTTAGTCAGAATCAAGCCTGTGTTTAAACCTGTTGCTCCGCCATGGAGTTTGAATTTAGTTCTAAATGTTCTTCAAGGGGTTCCGTTTGAATCCATGCATTCCATAGATATTAATCTTTTATCTTGGAAAGTTTTGTTTTTAGTTGCTATCTCTTCTGCTCAAAGAGTTTTAGCTTTCTGCATTACAATGCGACTCGCCTTATCTTATATTCCATTCTGATAAGGTGGTTTAACGCACTAAACCTGGATTCCTTCCTAAGGTTGTTTCAAATAAGAATATTAATCAGGAAATTGTTGTTCCTTCTCTATGTCCTAATCCTTCTTCTAAGAAGGAGCGTCTGTTACATAACTTGGACGTTGTTCGTGCTTTGAAGTTTTACTTAGAAGCGACTAAGGATTTCCGTCAAACATCTTCTTTATTTGTTGTTTATTCTGGAAAGCGTAGGGGTCAAAAAGCTACGGCTACCTCTCTTTCTTTTTGGCTGAAAAGCATCATCCATTTGGCATACGAGACTGCTGGACAGCAGCCTCCTGAAAAAATTACAGCTCATTCTACTAGAGCGGTGGCTTCCACATGGGCTTTTATAAGCGCTGCTTCTGTTGAACAGATTTGTAAGGCTGCGACTTGGTCCTCCCTTCATACCTTTTCCAAATTTGATACTTTTGCTTCTTCGGAGGCTATTTTTGGGAGAAAAATTCTTCAAGCAGTGGTGCCTTCTGTTTAGGTATCTGTCTTGTCCCTCCCGTTCATCCGTGTCCTGTAGCTTTGGTATTGTATCCCACAAGTAAGGATGAATTTGTGGACTCGTCGTATCTAGTAGAAGAAAAGGAAATTTATGTTTACCTGATAAATTGATTTCTTCTACGATACGACGAGTCCACGGCCCTCCCTGTCATATTAGACAGATTATATTTTTGTGTTCAAAACTTCAGTCACCTCTGCACCTTTTAGCTTTTCTTTTCTTTTCCTATACCTTCGGTCGAATGATTGGGGGTGGAGAGAAGGGAGGAGCTATATATACGGCTCTGCTGTGGTGCTCTTTGCCACTTAATATATAATAATAATATCCCACAAGTAAGGATGAATCCGTGAACTCGTCGTATCGTAGAAGAAATCAATTTATCAGGTAAGCATAAATGTCCTTTTTTGTGCAGTACTGCCCATGGCATAGAAAGTCACTGAAAGGTAGGTAGCGACATGAGCCCACAAACATGGCGACAAAAAGTAGTTTTTGTTAAAGTAAATTAGCCTTGCCGGACAGGGGTGTCAAGGGGCTGGCTGTGGGTGTCCTGAGGCATTTTAGAGGTGTGGCCAGGATGTTTCACCTACAATTTGGAACTCAGAAATATTCTATTGCCCCTGTAAAGTATTTGTGTCACAGTCTTGTCTTGCTATTTTAAAGCCGTCTTTTTCTTACTCTTTAATTCAATTCATTCTTAATTCTCTTTTTAAATAGTTTGTTTTGAAGGCTTTTTTAAAATGCTCTGGTATCCCTGACAGTGGAACTTGTTCTATGTACCAAGAGTAGTGTTGCAACCTTGGCCATGTTTTCCTGGACACTTATGAGTTACACATGCTGCAGGGTGTGCAGAGGGGAACATGAATTGCACCCCTGGACAGCACACAAATAGTGATCCTGGACAGCACTATTCATGTTCCTCCCTGCATACCCTGCAGCATGTATAACTCATAAGTGTCCAGGAAAACATGGCCGAGTTGGCAACCCTAACCAAGAGGTCAGTTACGCAAAAAAAAAACATGCGGTTACATTGATTATAATACAGAGCAACATGAAATTCACAGCTGTAATGTGGGGCAGGTACAAACCTTTATGAATTCCACTATTATCAAGTTACAAAGTTGTGGTGGTATTTTCCTCAGTGCTAACATGGGTGTGGTTTGGTAAGTAATATCTGCCTATCAGTGCTGCCTCTGCTCCGCTTGCATACAGTGCCAAAGTAGTAGCAAAAAAGGGCTACAGGGATTGTAAAGGGACAAGAAACCCCTCTTTTTTTTCTTTTATGATACAGATAGAGCATGCAATTTTATACAACTTTACAATTTACTTCTAAGATCATGTTTATTTTATTCTCTTGGTATCTTTTGTTGAAAAGCAGGGACATACACTCAGGAGCGTGCACGTGCCTGCAGCACTATACGGCAGCAGTTTTCTAAGAATGATATACAATTGCAAAACCATTTGATTGACGCACAGTTTGCTGCTATGTGGTACTCCAGACATGTGCATGTTGCCTACTAAGGTATCTCTTCAACAACAAAAATTGAAAGGCTAAGAATCACAAAAGAAAAAAATTAGGATTCATACTTTTTTTTAATTTTCTTTTCTTTGAATCAAACATTTTAATATGTTTAAAAAAATAAATAAAAAAATGTTGGGTTATTTTTTAGTACAGCTATTGCTAATATACTGAGGAAAAACAGACGGGAATCTTTTTTTTTTTTTTTCTGTTTAGTAGTTTTTTATTGTGGTTGTGCGAAATAAACATCATACATTGATTGCCTCATAACAATACTGTCAAAATGTCAGCTTAAAGTGACACTAAACCCAAATTTTTTTCTCTCATGATTCAAATAGAGCATGCGATTTTAAGCAACTTTCTAATTTACTCCTATTATCAATTTTACTTTGTTCTCTTGCTATCTTTATTTTAAAAAGCCGGAATGTGATGCATAGGAGCCGGCCGATTTTTGGTTGAGAACCTGGGTTATGCTTGCTTATTGGTGGGTAAATCTAAGCCTCCAATAAACAAGCGCTATCCATGGTGCTGAACCTAATATGGGCTAGCTGCTAAGATTTAAATTCCTGCTTTTAAAATAAAGATAGCAAGAGAACGAAGAAAAATTGATAATAGGAGTAAATTAGAAAGTTGCTTAAAATTTCATGCTCTATCTGAATCATGAAAGAAAAAAAAAAATGTGTTCCTTTAACAATAGCTATTGAAATAAGTGTATGTATATGTGTATATGTATATATGTATATATATTTATATATATATATATATATATATATATATATATATATATATATATATATATATATATATATATATATATATATATATATATATATATATACAAAGAGTGACAAAAAATAGGCATCATGGACCTCTATTTTACAATATTGAATATATTCCTAAGACACATAAGGTCACTCTTGGACCAAACAGAACTTGTATAACAAAAAAGAGGAGGACTATCAAAATGAGTGGTCACTTTTGGACCCAAATAACTTAAAGGGACACTGAACCCAATTTTTTTCTTTTTTGATTCAGATAGAGCATGCAATTTCTAATTAGCTCCTTTTATCACATTTTCTTTATTCTCTTATTATGTTTATTTGAAAGCAAGAATGTAAGTTTAGATGCTGGCCCATTTTGGTAAACAACCTGGGTTGTCGTTGCTGATTGGACAGCACCAATAGAAAAGTGCTGTCCATGGTTCTGAAATTTGCTGGCTCCTTAGCTTAGATGCCTTCTTTTTCAAATAAAGATAGCAAGAGAACGAAGAAATATTGATAATAGAAGTAAATTAGAAAGTTGCTTATAATTATATGCTCTATCTGAATCATGAAAGAAAAAATTTGTGTTTAGTGTCCCTTTTAAGAGGGAGGCTAGTATCTGATAAAACAAATAAAATATATAATATGTGACTCGTAGTGCGCAAAAGTGTCTAGCAAAGGTAATGACATAAACATATGAAATTATGAAGGCATTGGGATCAACAAATCAGACAATTGAGTGTGAGCTCTAGGAAGAACAAATTTCAAGTATCTGGCATTCTCATATCTTACATCCACTTATATGTATCCTTCCATGAACTCAGCTTTCTAAACACAAGAGAGAACTCTGTGTGACTTAAAATGGTAAGAAAGGCCAGAAAGCTATGTAGTTGTTTCAGAGTGGTATCGGTTAACTTGTAACTTGTAGATATCAAAGGCATAGCTCTATGGCAGGACCCCTGCTCTATGGTGAGTTGGGTGGCTGCTTAACAATTTTCTGGTCTGGGTAGAGATCTTACTAAAATGAAAAGGATCAGGCTAATAACCTACAGCATACTACTCGCACATATCAATTATAGGGAGACTTGTAGCTAATTGGAATTCTTAAAGGGACACTGTACCCAAAATGTTTCTTTTGTAATTCAGAAAGAACATGCAATTTTAAGCAACTTTCTAATTTACTCCTATTATCAATTTCTCTTCGTTCTCTTGCTATATTTATTTGAAAAAGAAGGCATCTAAGCTTGTTTTGGGTTCAGTACTCTGGACAGCACATTTTTATTGGTGAATGAATTTATCCACCAATCAGCAAGGACAACCCAGGTTGTTCACCAAAAATGGGCCGGCATCTAAACTTACATTTTTGCATTTCAAATAAAGATACCAAGAGAATGAAGAAAATTTGATAAAAGGAGAAAATTAGAAAGTTGCTTAAAATGTCATGCTCAATCTGAATTACGAAAGAAAAAATTTGGGTACAGTGTCCCTTTAAGGGAAATAGTAACACATGAGTAGTCAACCATCGTGAAAATAAATAGCTGCTAATTAGATACAGATAGTGCTAGCCATGTAAGTAAGTAAAACTAGAGTAATAATGTGTTTATTGAAAAGAAGGCATCTAAGCAGGTTTTTTTTGGTTCAGCCCTAGCACTTTTTTATTGGTGGATGAATGTATCCACCAATCAGCAAGGACAACCCAGGTTGCTCACCATCTAAACTTACATTCTTGCATTTCAAATAAAGATACCAAGAGAATAAAGAAAATTTGATAATAGGAGTAAATTAGAAAGTTGCTTAAAATTTCATGCTCTATCTGAACAACAAAAGAAAAAATTTGGGTTCAGTGTCTCTTTAACAAGAGCGCGGACAATTAAGGTGAAACCAAAAGTGAGCAAAAATGCCAAAATTGTTTGTATGGAAACTGGGAAAACCTCAGTTATTAAAGGGACAGTCTACTCCAAAATGTGTATTGTTTAAAAAGATAGATAACGCCTTTACTACCCATTTCCCAGCATTGCACATCAATATTGTTATATTAATATATATATTTAAGCCCCTGCATACTGCCTTTATCTTAGTCTATTTTATAAGCTTTTCACAGCAAGACAGAGCTAGTTAATGTGTACCATATAGATAACCACACTGGTTGGCTAAAATGCAAATCATAAACAGCCCTGAGATAAGGGGGCAGTCTGCAGAGGCTTACATAAAATGTAATCACAGAGGTAAAAGTTGTATTAATTTAACCGTGTTGGTTATGCAAAACTGGGGAATGGGTAAAAAAAAAATCTATCTTTTTAAGCAATCACAATTTTGGACTAGACTGTCCCTGTAAGGGGTTAAAATAAAGAAGAAGAGCTGTTGTGTTTTTCCTTTACAGTTTACTTGAATATAATAAAATAAAAAAAAATTGTTGAACTGCATATGGCTTTGGCCTGTTAGCAAGGTCAGCCATTACTGCTATCTAATTCCCTGCTATACTTCGGTTTCAGTCAGTTTCGCTTCACTGTTGAAGAACAGGTTAAACCAGTACTCTGGGGAAACTAGTGTTGCTTCATGGTATGTGATTTTTCTAGAAACCCACAATATTTTTGTATGTATATTTCTCACAGAAACGTGATTTTTAAATGTCTCCTAGATAAGCTTGATTGTTGATCTACATAATCTTAGTTTGGTATATGAAAAATCCCTATTTTCCTATAGGGAAGGTGGGAAGGAGGGTATATAAACCTTGACCTTCTGGTATATTCCTAGGTACAACAGAAGGAAGTGCCTAATGCCTAAGTTAAAGTAATTTATAATAGAGTGTAAGGAGAAAGAAGCATTATGTTGGCACACTTACAGGTTATATCACCATGGAGAATAAGGTGGTGAAGAGTGGTATGTGTACAGGGAATGCAACCATTTATTCATAAAACATAACATTTATTAGTCATATAAATATAAAAACTGTAGACCATGCCACCATTTAAAAAAAACAAGTGTAGGTGAAATGTGTGAGATTGTGCTTTGTTTTAAAAACAAGTATCAAATAGTGAGCACTGCTATTCCTCCTAAATCAAGCAAAATGCCTGGTGGTCAATTAGTTAATGTTGGTAGATCATAGGTGGAAAAATACAGACTCTGTATATAGACACAAATAGGTAATTACGGATTGGTTATCAATATGGTTGCTAAATAAATTAAATCCCAGGAACAATACTCTACAGTAAAAAAGTGTCAGAACAATTCTGCACCCAAATGTTGCGTATTATAATTGTCAGGGAAAATAGCACATATAACTGATTACCATATAGTAGTCTATGTAGTTATATTACTTATATTTGTGTATAGTTAAAATGATAACATATTGAGGAATTCCACAATATCTACTTAGCTAGATAAGTCGGTACCGTAGCGACACTATATAGATAAAAGGCAGGAAGGAACAAAAAAGCTCCTCTACGTTATCCTAACCTATTATCTAATGTTACCATGTCCCTTGGCATATAGTACCAGCCACTAGCTTAAGTGCTATAAATAGATCGTATTCTATAATTACACAAGTATTTACCACTGAGGCTAACGTTATTATGTAATTGCCCAACTACTATATATATCCACTATCAGAGAGCGCACCCCCGTAGGGGAAATTACTAGCTTTTAAACAATTAATATTAATGTAATAGTAGTAGTAAGGTTAAGATCAGGTAATAAACAAATATTGCCATTGTTAACCACTACAATTCTACAGAGGATCTTTATTTTTAAAACCAAATTATCAGCAAGGAGGAAAAGCAGTGCGAACGACTGACGCGTGTTTCGCACCTGCTTTGTCAAAGGCGACCCGCAACTTCACCTGGGCTTGCTTAAAACGGCCCGTCGGTCAATCCGATCCCTCAAATTATTTGCGTCAATCATCCATCAGCCAATCGCATCATCTATTCAGCGATAGGCTGGGAGCAGGGGGTGTGTAATGGCTGTGCCTACGAGGGGCGTGTGTACTCAGTTACGTATGTACACACACCTACCTGTCAGATATTTACATATAACAACAGAGAAGTATAATTGTGTGATCAAGTGAGGTCAGAAACAATCTTGGACATTACAGTTAACATTGATGTTTCATTGAAATACTCTGTACGTTACGTTATGTCCCGCAGTCCGTACATTTACTTTGTAAAGAAGGAGAGGCACATTCTTAAGCGATGTTATGCTTATACATGCTTTTTATCCCATTATCACATATTATTTTCATAACTGAAAAAACGGCCTCTGTACACTGGGGAATATATACCATAGAGATGATCTCTGCTTCTATAATTCAAATATTCCTAGATGTCTTGATATTCTCTGGTGATGAATATAGAGATGCAGACATGCCAATGCTTATCACATATTGCAGTCAGAATTAAAACATACCGATTCCTGCAATGCTATGTGCGGTATGGTATACATCAAAGCTCATCAGTTTATTTTTTGAATTTAAATAGCAAATTTTCAGCGTATATTATGTAAGTATTACTTTAATTCATTAAATTTAAATCTTCTGATAAACCAATCCAGATCTGTACAATAGAAGATACATATAATTAGGTGAACATTGCACCGTCCCGTGATCTCGTTTCTCAAACAGGTATATTCATTAATCACTAAGGTGCTATATAACAATAAGCTTATTGTCAGGACTTCTATCTGATTCTACATTTCTCCCACGTCTTCAACTGTGCCTTTAAGGATTTACTCTATCACTTAACTCCACCCTATTTATAGCAGACCTAGGCCCTATCTACTTTGCTTAGTATTGAAGCATTACAGCCTCTATGTACCTAGCCTCAAGCACTCTGTGAACGCTGTTCTCTACCAAGTGCTGTTCTCTTGAATTCCAGACCTAGGAACCTGCCTAATCCTCCTAGCTGCTTGCCACCGAGTCCCCTTCCTGCAAATCACCTACTCGCTTACCCAAGTGCCTCCTCTACTGTGCTTCCAGACTGCACACCTCTCTCCTGTCAGCTCGGGCCGCAGCTCCTCTCTCACTTCAGCTGTTTACACACAAGCCGGGCGCCCTCTCTGCCGGAGCGGCGACGTCATCCTCCTGCTGCTTACACCGCAGGATACCAGCGCTGCATCTAAACCGGCTCTGCTCATTCACGCCGCATGTAAGTTTCAACTACCATACCCTGTTATGCTGCACCCAAGACGATCCTCAGCGACAGGGGCACACAATTTTCCAGTAGACTTTGGAACGAGTTCTGTAAATTATTCAAGATTGACAGACTATTGACTACTGCTTATCATCCCCAGTCCAATGGACAAACTGAACGTTGTAACCAGTGGCTCGAACAATTCCTACGTTCTTTCTGTTCCACTCAACAGCATCTCTGGGCAGACCACCTACCCTTCGCAGAATTCTGCTATAACAACACGTTACATTCTACAACAAACCAAACTCCATTCTTCTCCAACTACGGATTCCATCCCAGTTTTCAGCTACTTCCTACTCAGGACTCCTTATCCCCCACTATCTCTGAATTATCCGATACGATCTCTTCCAACTTCAGGATTATTGAAACCTCTATTGAGAATGCTAAGAAGACGTATAAAAAGTATTACGATAAACACAGGACCCCTGCTCCGCAGTACACTGTAGGCGATTTGGTTTGGCTCTCTACCAAGAATCTCAGGATGAACACGCCCTCGAAGAAACTCTCTCCCTTGTACATAGGACCAGTCCCGATTGAAACCGTTGTTAATGTGAACGCCGTTCGGCTCACGCTACCTGACACCCTAAAAGTCCATCCAACATTTCATGTCTCCCTGTTAAAGCCGTATCGACATGTCAGAGACTCCTCATCACATCTCTACCATCCCCCTGTTGTTATTGATCCTGAACTGGAATATGAGGTACGGGAGATTCTCGATTCCCGTGTTTTTCGTGGTGCCTTACAATATCTTGTAAGTTGGAAGGGTTTCTCACGAGATGATGACTCTTGGGAGCCAGCCACCAATATCTCTGCCCCTAGGCTGGTTACCCGTTTCCACCAGAGAAATCCCGATTCTCCTGGTCCTTGATCACCGGGGGTGCTCCTTGAAGGGGGGATCCTGTCAGGACTTCTATCTGATTCTACATTTCTCCCATGTCTTCAACTGTGCCTTTAAGGATTTACTCTATCACTTAACTCCACCCTATTTATAGCAGACCTAGGCCCTATCTACTTTGCTTAGTATTGAAGCATTACAGCCTCTATGTACCTAGCCTCAAGCACTCTGTGAACGCTGTTCTCTACCAAGTGCTGTTCTCTTGATTTCCAGACCTAGGAACCTGCCTAATCCTCCTAGCTGCTTGCCACCGAGTCCCCTTCCTGCAAATCACCTACTCGCTTACCCAAGTGCCTCCTCTACTGTGCTTCCAGACTGCACACCTCTCTCCTGTCAGCTCGGGCCGCAGCTCCTCTCTCACTTCAGCTGTTTACACACAAGCCGGGCGCCCTCTCTGCCGGAGCGGTGACGTCATCCGCCTGCTGCTTACACCGCAGGATACCAGCGCTGCATCTAAACCGGCTCTGCTCATTCACGCCGCATGTAAGTTTCAACTACCATACCCTGTTATGCTGCATTGACTTTTATCTATCCAAGTATAACCTTAGGCTTAAGTCTGTTATTCAGCAACGCTTACCTGCTCTTCTTGCATACCATGATAACAGTCAGCTCTGATACTTCTGTTACCAATCTATATAATTATAGCTTAACCTGGCAACCAGCTTGTGTTCTATACAGTTTGCTTATTCAGGCCTGTGCTATGATTCGTTCATTTTCTCTTTATTGGATCCATATGCATATTTACTGTTTTTTCACAATACTTAAACTTGCATACTTTGCATACAGGGATTAACTGGCAATATTTCGCCCTCCTGCAATTATTTAGTGCTTAGTTACAGCACAGGTGGCAGGCATAGGGTTAAGTAGCCCAAAATCCTTTAACAGAAATTCACAGCTTGGTGATACACGTATACTGCTGCTTTCCCTAGTAGCTCTATGCAGTATTCAGTATCTTTCTGCTACACTTAACACCTATAAGTTGATCTCAGCAAATTGTGGTCCTAAATCCTGATTGGTTCTTGTCTGTGATTTTAGATACCAGACTAGGACTCTGACAGAATACTAAGCCTTTTTGAATCATGGACCCAGCAGAGATCAACGCAAATATGCAAGCCTTAAAACAAAGGCTTGATTTGGTAACAGATGGCCTTAACACTCTAAAGTTAGAGAATGACACCCTCAAAGCTTATATTAGGGATGTAGTGGACAAAAGAGTTCCTGTTGTTGAACCCCAGGTTAGTCCTCCCGAAAAGTTTTATGGAGACAGGTCACTCTATAGGGAATTTAAAAATGCATGTCTGTTGTTGTTTGCACTCAAACCACATACCTACCCCAATGATAGGGTCAGAGTTCTCACCACTATATCCTATTTAAGGGGAGAACCCCGTAACTGGGCAAACTCATTTTTTGAGAATAATGACGAAGTTTTGAATTCTTTAGAAAACTTCTTTGCAGCTATGGGTCAACTATATGAAGACTCATATAAACAGCTTACAGCTGAAAATGCAATGCGCAGTCTCAAACAAAGAAAAAGGGTTGTAGAGGACTACATTACAGAGTTCAAAAAATGGGCAAAAGATTCCCAATGGAACAACTTGTCCCTCAGGAACCAGTTCAGGTTAGGGCTCTCTGATGGGATTAAGGATGAGCTATCACGTTCAGATCTGCCCCCTACGTTAGAAGAGCTTATGTCCCTGACCATTACCATAGATTGACGCCTTAGAGAAAGGCATCAGGAAAGATCCTCACATGATCCATACCAAAAAAAAACTGTAATTACTTCTCATATCTCTACCTCATCAAAAGCTTCTATCGAACCCATGGATATCGGTTTTGTAAAAGGCCCACTAACCCCTCAGGAAAAGCTCAGAAGACGGTCTAACAACCTGTGTCTCTACTGCGCATCTGATGATCATACAGTGAAAGATTGTCCATCCCTTCTGAAGCAAAACAAGGGTAAGACCTTCCATCATTCTTACTGCTGTACCACACAGGATACCAATGCCTTGTACCTAAAACTACCCCTTCTTTTGCAGTGGGATCAGCAACGTCTTCCCGCATCCGCGATAATTGATTCCGGTGCTACCGCTTCCTATATAGACAAAGGCTTCACTGAAGTTAATAAAATACCCTTAATGCAAAAAAGGTCTCCTGTCTTTTTGAGAGGTATAGATGGCAAAACTATAAGTACAGGCCCAGTAAAATACCATACTATCCCTCTACTTGTAGCAACACATGATCACCACAGAGAATACATCTCATTCGACGTTATCTCTTCACCTCTTTCTCCCATTATCCTTGGTGTTCAATGGTTACACACTCATAACCCACACATTAACTGGTTTACTTCCTCAGTCTTATTTAATTCTGCTTATTGTGTTAAAACCTCTTTTCCAACTACTATTTTACACACTTCTGAACTTCCCCAAGACTTCTCCCTACCAGAGGTTTATCAAGACTTTGCAGACGTTTTTAGTAAAAAAGAGGCAGACAGTCTACCTCCTCATAGGAAGTACGATTGCCCCATCGAAATTCACCCGGGTTCTGAGATCCCTTGTGGGCACATATTTCCCCTTTCTAATCCAGAACTCACACACCTAAAAAATTATCTTGACGAAAACCTTAAGAAGGGTTTTATCCGACCCTCAACCTCCCCAGCAGCGGCAGGTATATTTTTTGTTAAAAATAAAGACGGGTCCCTCAGACCAATAGTTGATTACCGTCAATTAAATAAGATCACCGTCAAGAATAGCTACCCATTGCCTCTAATCCCTGAACTTATAGAGAGACTAGAGGGAGCTAAATACTTTACAAAACTCGACCTCAGGGGTGCCTACAACCTTGTCCGAATTAGAGCTGGGGACGAATGGCTGACGGCGTTTCGGACTCTCTACGGCTTGTTCGAGTACGTCGTCATGCCATTCGGGTTATGTAATGCCCCCGCAACTTTCCAGCACCTCATCAATGATTTGTTCAGAGATATCCTAGATATTTTTATTGTTGTATACCTGGACGACATTTTGATCTATTCCAAAACCTTTGAACAACATGTGTCCCATGTTAGACAAGTTCTGTCTAGGCTCAGAACTAATTTTTTGTATGCCAAAGGTGAGAAGTGTATATTCAATTCTCAGTCAATTTCATTTCTAGGTTATGAAATTTCCCCCTCAGGTATACGCATGGAGAACAACAAAATAAATGCTGTTCTAGATTGGCCTACTCCAAAAACACAACGTCAGGTACAGTCCTTCATGGGATTTGCTAACTTTTACAGAAAGTTCATAAAAAACTTCTCTAAGTTAGCAATCCCATTGACCAGACTCACCAAAGCCAATATACCTTTTAAATGGACAGAAGAGTCACAAAGAGCATTTGATTTGTTCAAACAGAAATTCACGAGTGCACCCATCTTGCACTTTCCAGACCCAAAACTCCAATATGTCCTAGAAGTTGACGCTTCCAATTTTGCAGTTGGAGCGGTATTATCCCAGAGACAGGACATCAAAAAGCCCCTGCATCCAGTTGCTTTCTTCTCACGGACCCTTAATCCAGCTGAACAAAATTATCCCATCGGGGATAAGGAACTACTCGCTATAAAACTTTCATTGGAACATTGGCGTCATCTTCTAGAAGGCACTACCATCCCAACGTTAATTTATACTGATCATCGGAATCTTCAATACTTGAAGTCCACTAGAACTCTCTCTGCAAGACAGGTCAGATGGAACCTGTTCTTCTCTCGTTTCAATTTTCTAATAACTTATCGACCCTCTGGAAAAAACCACAAAGCAGATGCTCTCTCACGCTTACCTCTGGACACTCCTTCCCAACTTCATCATCAATCCCTGCTTCCATCACAAAACTTAATCTGTTTCGCTTATGATTCCATTCCTATTGTTCGTGAGGAACAACAAAGAGACCAATTCAAACCTCTACATCTTCTACAACTCAAACCAGATGGTTGTTATTATCACAAAACCCAGTTATATATTCCTCCCATTCTCCGACCATCCTTATTACATTCTGTCCATGATTCCTTGCTAGCTGGACACCCTGGTATTGCCAAAACACAAGAATTAGCTAGGAGAAATTATTGGTGGTCAAACATGACCTCTGATATTGTACAGCATGTGATGTCGTGTGCCACATGTACCACTTCCAAAAGAAAGAAACAACCTCCATATGGCTTGTTGTTGCCACTACCTACTCCAAAAAAACCTTGGTCAGAAATAGCTCTGGATTTTATAGTGGACTTACCACTATCCTCAAAATATAACACCATTTTAGTTGTCATGGATTTATTCTCCAAGATGTGTCACTTCATTCCTTTTAAGAAATGACCTACCTCTCTGGAAACAGTTCATCTTTTGATCACCAATGTTGTTAAACTTCACGGTTTACCCAAGACGATCCTCAGCGACAGGGGCACACAATTTTCCAGTAGACTTTGGAACGAGTTCTGTAAATTATTCAAGATTGACAGACGATTGACTACTGCTTATCATCCCCAGTCCAATGGACAAACTGAACGTTGTAACCAGTGGCTCGAACAATTCCTACGTTCTTTCTGTTCCACTCAACAGCATCTCTGGGCAGACCACCTACCCTTCGCAGAATTCTGCTATAACAACACGTTACATTCTACAACAAACCAAACTCCATTCTTCTCCAACTACGGATTCCATCCCAGTTTTCAGCTACTTCCTACTCAGGACTCCTTATCCCCCACTATCTCTGAATTATCCGATACGATCTCTTCCAACTTCAGGATTATTGAAACCTCTATTGAGAATGCTAAGAAGACGTATAAAAAGTATTACGATAAACACAGGACCCCTGCTCCGCAGTACGCTGTAGGCGATTTGGTTTGGCTCTCTACCAAGAATCTCAGGATGAACATGCCCTCGAAGAAACTCTCTCCCTTGTACATAGGACCAGTCCCGATTGAAACCGTTGTTAATGTGAACGCCGTTCGGCTCACGCTACCTGACACCCTAAAAGTCCATCAAACATTTCATGTCTCCCTGTTAAAGCCGTATCGACATGTCAGAGACTCCTCATCACATCTCTACCATCCCCCTGTTGTTATTGATCCTGAACTGGAATATGAGGTACGGGAGATTCTCGATTCCCGTGTTTTTCGTGGTGCCTTACAATATCTTGTAAGTTGGAAGGGTTTCTCACAAGATGATGACTCTTGGGAGCCAGCCACCAATATCTCTGCCCCTAGGCTGGTTACCCGTTTCCACCAGAGAAATCCCGATTCTCCTGGTCCTTGATCACCGGGGGTGCTCCTTGAAGGGGGGATCCTGTCAGGACTTCTATCTGATTCTACATTTCTCCCACGTCTTCAACTGTGCCTTTAAGGATTTACTCTATCACTTAACTCCACCCTATTTATAGCAGACCTAGGCCCTATCTACTTTGCTTAGTATTGAAGCATTACAGCCTCTATGTACCTAGCCTCAAGCACTCTGTGAACGCTGTTCTCTACCAAGTGCTGTTCTCTTGATTTCCAGACCTAGGAACCTGCCTAATCCTCCTAGCTGCTTGCCACCGAGTCCCCTTCCTGTAAATCACGTACTCGCTTACCCAAGTGCCTCCTCTACTGTGCTTCCAGACTGCACACCTCTCTCCTGTCAGCTCGGGCCGCAGCTCCTCTCTCACTTCAGCTGTTTACACACAAGCCGGGCGCCCTCTCTGCCGGAGCGGTGACGTCATCCGCCTGCTGCTTACACCGCAGGATACCAGCGCTGCATCTAAACCGGCTCTGCTCATTCACGCCGCATGTAAGTTTCAACTACCATACCCTGTTGTGCTGCATTGACTTTTATCTATCCAAGTATAACCTTAGGCTTAAGTCTGTTATTCAGCAACGCTTACCTGCTCTTCTTGCATACCATGATAACAGTCAGCTCTGATACTTCTGTTACCTATCTATATAATTATAGCTTAACCTGGCAACCAGCTTGTGTTCTATACAGTTTGCTTATTCAGGCCTGTGCTATGATTCGTTCATTTTCTCTTTATTGGATCCATATGCATATTTACTGTTTTTTCACAATACTTAAACTTGCATACTTTGCATACAGGGATTAACTGGCAATATTTCTCCCTCCTGCAATTATTTAGTGCTTAGTTACAGCACAGGTGGCAGGCATAGGGTTAAGTAGCCCAAAATCCTTTAACAGAAATTCACAGCTTGGTGATACACGTATACTGCTGCTTTCCCTAGTAGCTCTATGCAGTATTCAGTATCTTTCTTACACTTAACACCTATAAGTTGATCTCAGCAAATTGTGGTCCTAAATCCTGATTGGTTCTTGTCTGTGATTTTAGATACCAGACTAGGACTCTGACACTTATATAGTTCAGTCCATGGATTTATTTCCCAAATTCTGACACAGATTTTTTTATATTTTTTATATATAGATTGACAGCCGTTGATGGGTAGATAGATGGGCTGTCTTCATTAATGGAGGGTACCCGACCTGTAGTAAAGTTCAAAAATTACATTGTCTGTGTATTCCTGTATTTTCAGATGTAATAGATAACAGAATCAAGACATCTGGGAATATTTTGAATTATTGAAGCAGAGATCATCTCTATGGTATATATTCCCCAGTGTATAGAGGCCATTTTTTCAGTTATGAAAATAATATTTGATAATGGGATAAAAAGTATGTATAAGCATAACATCGCTTAAGAATGTGCCTCTCCTTCTTCACAAAATAAATGTACGGACTGCGGGACATAACATAACGTACAGAGTATTTCAATGAAACATTAATGTTAACTGTAATGTCCAAGATTGTTTCTGACCGCACTTGATCACACAATTATACTTCTCTGTTGTTATATGTAAATATCTGACAGGTAGGTGTGTGTACATACGTAACTGAGTACACACGCCCCTCCCAGGCACAGGCATCACACACCCCCTGCTCCCAGCCTATCTCTGAATAGATGATGCGATTGGCTGATGGATGATTGACGCAAATAATTTGAGGGATCGGATTGGCCGACGGGCCATTTTAAGGAAGTCCAGGTGAAGTTGCGGGTCGCTTTTGACAAAGCAGATGCGAAACACGCGTCAGGCGTTCGCACTGCTTTTCCTCCTTGCTGATAATTTGGTTTTAAAAATATAGATCCTCTGTAGAATTGTAGCGGTTAACGTTGGCCTTCATTGGCAATATTTGTTTATTACCTGATCTAAACCTTACTTTTACATTAATATTAATTGTTTAAAAGCTAGTAATTTCCCCTACGGGGGTGCGCTCTCTGATAGTGGATATATATAGTAGTTGGGCAATTACATAATAAAGTTAGCCTCAGTGGTAAATACTTGTGTAATTATAGAATACAATCTATTTATAGCACTTAAGCTAGTGGCTGGTACTATATGCCAAGGGACATGGTAATATTAGATAATAGGTTAGGATAACGTAGAGAAGTTTATTTGTTCCTTCCTGCCTTTTATCTATATAGTGTCGTTACAGTACCGACTTATCTAGCTAAGTAGATATTGTGGAATTCCTCAATATGTTATCATTTTAACTATACACAAATATAAGTAATATAACTACATAGACTACTATATGGTAATCAGTTATATGTGCTATTTTCCCTGACAATTATAATACGCAACATTTGGGTGCAGAATTGTTCTGACACTTTTTTACTGTAGAGTATTGTTCCTGGGATTTAATTTACTTAGCAACCATATTGATAACCAATCCGTAATTACCTATTTGTGTCTATATACAGAGTCTATATTTTTCCACCTATGATCTACCAACATTAAATAATTGACCGCCAGGCATTTTGCTTGACTTAGGAGGAATAGCAGTGCTCACTATTTGATACTTGTTTTTAAAACAAAGCACAATCTCACACATTTCACCTACACTTGTTTTTTTAAATGGTGGCATGGTCCACAGTTTTTATATTTCTATGACTAATAAATGTTATGTTTTATGAATAAATGGTTGCATTCCCTGTACACATACCACTCTTCACCACCTTATTCTCCATGGTGATATAACCTGTAAGTGTAAAAATGGAAACAGCACCACAGTGATAATTTGATAATTTTGTGTCACATGATTAAGGTCTATTAAGACCGAAACGTCGTGCTGTGTTTTTTGATGTCCCAATAAAGCAACTTTAAAAATTATCACTGTGGTGCTGTTCCCATCTTTGGATTTTCTCTGGATTGGAGGTTTGGCAGAACCTGGGAATTGTGCACACCTACTGCTGCAATACTTATGCTGTGGCCATCTCATTACTTTTGTATAACCTGTAAGTGTGCCAACATAATGCTTCTTTCTCCTTACACTCTATTATAAATAATCTTAGTTTGGCCTTGAGCATAGCTGGAAAACATAATACTAATACTATTGGAAAATTAAGTGTTCAAACATAATTTGACATTATCTGCAACTGTACAAATCTCTGTGAAGCTGGTTTCTTATGTACGACTGATGCTTTGTCATGTTAGCTGAGAATAAAGGTTTTCTCCTAAAGATGAAAAAATCCCAACAAAGTGATCTTTGGGATTGCTGAAATGGCACTTTGATCTTTTCATTGGCTCTGCTTTTGTATGTTTATTGTATTTGCAGATGCAGAGTCATATTGTTACTGACATTTGCAGAAATCAGGAAGTAAACTACTATCCAATTATTCTAATTAAAATCTTATATCATTTTCCTTTTTTTTCATTTTTTATTAAAAGGGACATTAAACACTAAATAAATAATTGTTTTAATGTTGTATTCAAAGCAATGATTAGCCTGCGAATAATTTGAACTTGTATTTAAAAAAATGATATTAGTTGTTTAAATATTGAAAAAATATCTGGGGGCCACTGGCCAAGTGTTCTTTTCCCTTGGGGGCCGCTGGAACTGAGTAAGTGCTACAAAACTGGATATACTAGGAACTAGGAAATGGAAGTGATATTTATCCAAGTAGTAGTGAATAGTGGGAGCTGTAGCCCACAATAGACATACATAAGGTATTATATCGTTACCCTTTTAATATTCCACACGGACTTTTGCACCTGTTGCCAGCCTGGTTTCTGGCATTCTTTGGGAACGTATGCCGGCTGTCTGCTTGCTTCATCCTTGGAGTGAATGAGGATACACGTCTGTCTGGTTTTCTCCTGGAACTCCTTTCTGGACACACTCGAAGAGGGGATAAGTTGCTAAGTGTCACTGATACACTACATGCTTTTTTATATTTTATATTTTGTGAGTTTCCACTTGTCTTTTTTTAATGTCATTAAATTTTGTTACACCCTGCATTTGAGTCTGCGCTCCTCTCTTCTATCTTTTTAGATCGTTTGCTTTCAATCAAGGTCCGTGGATTCACCTGTTTTAGAGGAGCAGCTGGACTCTTTTGTGTTCATATACCAACCACACATATGGACTTGAATATTTTTTATGCTTTTCATGTTTATATGTTTTTATGAATTGAAATGATTTATTAACTTATGTCATCATTTATTGAGTTGCTTTTTGTGATTAATTAACCATTTGTGATTTATTTCATTTTTAATCTTTTATAGAGATTAGCGCTACTTCAGGTGTGTTGTTTCATCACACCTACTTTTTCTGTACAATAGACATACATAGTTGTATATTTTTCTTTTGAGAACCAAGTAAAGTGATCATCTTGGAACTGTATAGCAACGTAGAGAGTGACATTTACCCAACGCAGTGTGTGGTAGGAGTCTACACTTGATGCTTTGTCTTTATATTTGTCTTGTGAGTGCCTATATAGAATATCAACTAGGTACACCTCTTAGAACTCTTAAGAAAAATTGACGGCTCAACGTAATGGTTTACCTATTAAACAAGGGAGGGCCATATGAAACTGAGACCACTGTTCTAATGTCTATAAAGCAGTGGGATCCGCCATATTGTAGCTTAGGTTACCGTCTCTGCTAAAGCCAGTTACGAATGGTTATAAATAGCTTACTAGAGTGTGCAACCAATGACTGTGTGGAATACAGCTGTGTCTGAACTTCTATGTTTAACATGAAGTGGAAAGCGCACATTATTCAGTATTAAATTACAGTAAAGGAGAACAAAATAAATATTAAAAGTATATAGCAAATTTGTTTTACTACATGTAATTAAACAATTGCTATTAATATCTTGAGGTGTTTAAAGTCCATTTAAAGAGACATTTTAGTGTAAAATATCATTGTTTGTAGCCCCCAACATTCTTTTTTAAATTAACTATCTTTAAAAAGAATGTTGGATTTATTATTTTTCAACAGATACCAAGAGAACGAAGCATATTTAAAAATAGAAGTGAATGTAAATGTGTCTTAAAATGACATGCTCTATTTGAATCATGCAACTTTATTTTTGACTTTCCTGTCCCTTTAATTATGCTACAGTAACACCTTTTCTTTCATATAGGTGGCGAGAGTCCACGAGCTTGTTACTGATGGGATATACATTCCTACCAGGAGGGGGCAACGTTTCCCAAACCTCAAATGCCTATAAATACACCTCCCACCCCACTCATACCTCAGTTTTAAAAACGTTGCCTCCTTAGGAGGCGGTGAAGCATGATGTGCTTGATTTCTTCAGTGAAAGGCGCTTCTAAGCATATTGAAGCCCAGTTCCTCTCTAAGTGCAGTGTTTGTCTGAGGGATATGAAGGGAGTATTGCCTGATGATACTATGTTTTCGCCTATGGGAAAGCTTTTCATAAGGCTCTCTGTAAATCGCAGGGATTCATCTGTTGCCTCCCTTTACAGATCGATAATATACTCTTGTACCATTACCTCTGCTGATATGTTTCAGTACTGGTTTGGCTGTCTGCTATATGTGGATGGGTGTCTTACACGGTAAGTATATACTTTTATTATATAAGACACTCTCAGCTATAGATTGGGCACTTTTTAAGTAAAGCTGTTATATATTGTTTATATACATGCCTTGAGTCAGTAATTCAGTGCTTTGTTTTAGCGACTTTATTTTGGTGGCTAAATATTGTCAGGGTTGATAAAGTCTGTGAAACATACAGGTTTTTTTTTGGAGCTAGAAATTTATTAAACAATCAGTATGCTACGTATTATGTTAGTCTCATGGAATGTTGATAATCACATTTTTATGCAGTATAATAGAAATAAAAGTTCACAATGCAAAAATTACCCAGTACAGGTGAAACTCGAAAAATTTGAACATCGTGCAAAAGTTAATTTATTTCACTAATGCAACTTAAAAGATTAAACTAATATGAGATATAAAATAAAGGGGAGAGAAAGGTGCGCTAGGCCAAATCGATAACCAAACACCCCCTTAAAAAGACAAATATCCCTACAGTTGTCTAAAATAAGAGAGAAAATATACAGGTAATAAGGGAGGCGCTAAGAAAAGCCAAAGGTATCAAGCACTTAAAATTTAATAAAAACACATAAGCATACAATAACATATGTATAGGGGACGTCTCCCCAAAACGAAATACTAATAAATAAAAACTAAAATACTAAAAGATGCAATTGATAAAACTTCCACAGATTTAAAACCATACAATTTGTATAGAGCAGTCCCAATCAGTTCGTTTTAGTAGGGTCAGATAGAAATGTCTTTACTCCATATAAAATGTAACTGAGTCTGTGGTCAGCGTCTCACTAGTCAAATACCACCAAGCTGCCAAATTGATAGAGCAATAGCTGCCAAACAGTGTAAGTGGATAATAATATACTTGCAATTCCAAAGTTCTCTTACTGTGTAAGATATCACTTTAGCAGAACATTCAGCCGTGTACTTTACCAGATCCTTATCCGTGAAGTAGATGTCTTTTCCCCTCGCCCGGTATTCACCTCGAGCGGGGCCGACTGAAACTTTCCGGCGTCTGACGTCACTGAAAGATGTTCCGGTTAGGAGAAGAAGCCGATTCCTGCGCTTACTTCTATGACCTGTAGTCACGGTCCTCTCAGATGAGCCCTGCACTTAGTGCTTATAGCACGCAAGGGATTGGATACTGGGCAAAGTGAAGGATATCCCAGAAATGCTGCCAAACACAAGTCCTACAGATGATTTACTCCTATTTAGGAGAAGATAGTTCCAAAATGTATAACCCGGGTTATTAAGTAGGAAGCTTTATTGATAAAGCCCATAGGAGGGCGAAACGCGTCGTATGTGTTGGCAGTGTTGTTGTTTTTATTTCTGTGACAACAATCTACATATCTTTTGATTCCTACTTAATAACCCGGGTTATACATTTTGGAACTATCTTCT
The DNA here is from genome assembly GCF_027579735.1 of Bombina bombina. Taxonomy (NCBI): domain Eukaryota; kingdom Metazoa; phylum Chordata; class Amphibia; order Anura; family Bombinatoridae; genus Bombina; species Bombina bombina. The sequence goes on from NC_069502.1 coordinate 970,092,995, forward strand.
CCTAAATAGGAGTAAATCATCTGTAGGACTTGTGTTTGGCAGCATTTCTGGGATATCCTTCACTTTGCCCAGTATCCAATCCCTTGCGTGCTATAAGCACTAAGTGCAGGGCTCATCTGAGAGGACCGTGACTACAGGTCATAGAAGTAAGCGCAGGAATCGGCTTCTTCTCCTAACCGGAACATCTTTCAGTGACGTCAGACGCCGGAAAGTTTCAGTCGGCCCCGCTCGAGGTGAATACCGGGCGAGGGGAAAAGACATCTACTTCACGGATAAGGATCTGGTAAAGTACACGGCTGAATGTTCTGCTAAAGTGATATCTTACACAGTAAGAGAACTTTGGAATTGCAAGTATATTATTATCCACTTACACTGTTTGGCAGCTATTGCTCTATCAATTTGGCAGCTTGGTGGTATTTGACTAGTGAGACGCTGACCACAGACTCAGTTACATTTTATATGGAGTAAAGACATTTCTATCTGACCCTACTAAAACGAACTGATTGGGACTGCTCTATACAAATTGTATGGTTTTAAATCTGTGGAAGTTTTATCAATTGCATCTTTTAGTATTTTAGTTTTTATTTATTAGTATTTCGTTTTGGGGAGACGTCCCCTATACATATGTTATTGTATGCTTATGTGTTTTTATTAAATTTTAAGTGCTTGATACCTTTGGCTTTTCTTAGCGCCTCCCTTATTACCTGTATAATATGAGATATACTCATTACATGCAAAGCAAGATAGTTCAAGCTGTGATTTGTCATAATTGTGATGATTATGGCTTACAGCTCATGAAAACCCAAAATCCACAATCTCAGAAAATTAGAATATTACATGCAATCAATAAAACAAGGATTGTACATACCTGTAGAACAATATCGGACCTCTGAAAAGTATATGCATGCATACTGTATGTACTCAGTACTTAGTTTGGGCCCCTTTTGCAGCAATTACTGCCTCGATGCGGCGTGGCATGGAAGCTATCTGCCTGTGGCACTGCTGAGGTGTTATGGAAGACCAGGATGCTTCAATAGCGGCCTTCAGCTCTTCTGCATTGTTCGGTCTCATGTCTCTCATCTTTCTCTTAGCAGTGCCCCATAGATTCTCTATGGGGTTCAGGTCAGGCGAGTTTGCTGGCCAATCAAGCACAGTAATCCCACGGTCATTGAACCAGGTTTTTGTGCCAAGTCCTGCTGGAAAATGAAGTCAGCATCCCCATAGAGCTCGTCTGCGGAAGGAAGCATGAAGTGCTCCAAAATCTCCTGGTAGACGGCTGCGTTGACCCTGGACTTAATGAAGCACAGTGGACCAACACCAGCAGATGACATGGCTCCCCAAATCAACACAGACTGTGGAAACTTCACACTGGACTTCAAGCATCTTGCAGTGAGCGCCTCTCCATTCTTCCTCCATACTCTGGGTCCTTGGTTTCCAAATGAAATGCAAAATTTGCTCTCATCAGAAAAGAGAACTTTGGACCACTGAGCAACAGACCAGACAATCCTCTCCAGGCTGCGGTCATTCCTGCTGCTTGTGCACCTTTTTCTTCCACACTTTTCCCTTCCACATAACTTTCTATTAATGTGCTTTGATACATCACTTTGGGAACATCCAACTTCTTTTGCAATCGCCTTTTTGAGGCTTTCCCTCCTTATGGAGGGTGTCAATGATGGTTTTCTGCACAACTGTCAGGTCAGCAGTCTTTCCCATGATTGTGATTCCTACTAAACCAGACTGTTAGACCATTTAAAGGCTCAGGAACCCTTTGCAGGTGTTATGGCTTAATTAGCTGATTAGAGTGGGACACTTTGAGCCTAGAATATTGCACCTTTTCACAATATTCAAATTTTCTGAGATTGTGGATTTGGGGTTTTCATGAGCTGTAAACCATAATCATCACAATTATGACAAATCACAGCTTGAACTATCTTGCTTTGCATGTAATGAGTCTATCTCGTATATTAGTTTAACCTTTTAAGTTGCATTAGTGAAATAAATGAATTTTTGCACAATATTCTAATTTTTCGAGTTTCACCTGTAATCCAATGTGCACTAAACACTATAATATATGCAGAAGAAATTCAGTTGTAATGTAATTTTCCATCTTAATTGGAGGATAGTCCACGGCTTCATTCATTACTTGTGGGAATTAAGAACCTGGCCACCAGGAGGAGGCAAAGACACCCCAGCCAAAGGCTTAAATACCTCCCCCACTCCCCTCATCCCCCAGTCATTCTTTGCCTTTCGTCACTGGAGATTGGCAGAGAAGTGTTGGAAGATTCGGAGTAGTCTCTTATGGAGGGTAGTACTCTTTGAAATGGGACTGGAGTTTTAAGTAGTCCTGTCAGCCTCTCAGTGAGAGCATGGACGAAAGTTAGAGTCCGAAGATGCAGGGAGAGTCTTTCTGCAAAACCATACCGACTCAGATTAACAGCTCCATAAGCAATCAGCGTTGCAGAGTTTCGCTGCCTGCTTTCTGCTCTCAAGTCCATGTCAGGAGCGATGCTCCTACCCTGTCACACTTGAAAGGCCGTGTTCCTGTTCCACTGCATAGATTCTGGTAAGATCGTTTCATTTATATACATATGATAACGTATAGAATCAAGGGTTAATACCCTCGGAAAGGGGGTTATTGAACAGGGGGGGATTTGTGCATAATATTATTTATTGTGTTTAATGCTGCAAAATGTGTGAGATGAGGCTCTGTCAGTGTGTGAACAGTCAGTTTTCTTAGCGAGTGATCGACGCAGGCCTTTTTTGAAGCGTTGTCTCTCTAGTGCAGGGGCGGTCCTGCATGGCACTCCATGTGACTGGGTGTGGCTTCTTTAACTTCCTCTTTCTTGACTGGCGGTTGTAGGAGACAAAGCGGTTTCTCTGTGGTCCGAGTCATAGGAGGTGGTAAGTGCCCCGGCCATTGGGATATAAAGGTGCCATTTCATTTCTATCTAGTCCACAATAAAGGCACAGGCTATGGAGGACTCTGATATGTTAGAGGGTACTCCCTCTTTAATTAAACCTAATAACCGTGTGAAGCGGTTCCTGTTGATCCACCTGCTCAACTTTGTTCCACATGCATTGATAAAATTGCAATATCTAAAAAGAATAAGATATTTAGTACAACTGCAAGGGCATGACTCACTGGTAGTGGCTATGTCCAAAAAAGCATGCTTTTTATGCACTGATTACATTTTGATAGGTCATAATTAAGAAAATAAAAAGTAACTTTTATTATTTTGTATTTAAAAGAAAGCAAGTATCGCAGGTATCCTGCTGCCCACACTCTAATTAAAAACACTTCTCCTGTGTATATGTTGCAATAAGTATTATGTGCTGTAGAGTCAGTGATACCTAAAGATCAATTGGTTCAGCTGTGTTTAACTTGTCTCTTGAAATATGCTATGATCTTTAGTGTACTTATATTAAATCACTTGGCCTACCTTCAGGCTTATATTGTAGTACAGCTAGATCTAAGTCACCCCTGGAATTGGGGTCGTGCCTCTTTATTTGCAGCTCTAGTTTTCTTGAACCAATTTTATAAATCTTATATTACATACACATATCTGTATGCATCAATACATAAGTATGTCTACTTTTAAAATATCCTGTAGAACTTGCGTTGTTATAATACCTGCATGTTCAATTAATTTCTCACAAGGTATATGGGGGTGTAATCCCTGGTGCTTATCTTATTGTAGCATTAGGAAAATTACATCTACGGATATAACAGTTAGATTACTTTGTAGCTTTCTACCAAACGATACTTTGTTTCAGTACAGTATTATCCCTCACTTTTAGTGGCTGTTAGAATGCTATTGATCTATGTCATACCTGTATAGATTGAATACTTAAGCTATATGCTACATCCAGAGCATAACAATATTATCACGTTGCTTTACAATAAGTTTAAATATTTTACCACTCTCTTCTAATATGTGACCCCCAATTAGTACCACGATATAGGTAGATATTACTACTTTTCTTAGCTATTAAATCAAGGTAGGTATTCAGCTTAAATAGTTCCCAGATCTGCAGTGCTGAGTCCCTGGCCAGTGACTCTGGCAAGACTACCTTAGGAACTGCTCCTTAAAGTGAACTACACATATATTTTTGACAAGGCCCATAAGGAGAGATACAACCCTCTAATTCTATTATCGTTCCTCTTAGTTTTACAAGATATTTAGTACAACTGAGCCGTCCACCTCTGAGGGTTCTCCATCCCGCAAGGTGCGTTCCCTACTCTTACCTCCGATTGCACATGCAGCTCCCCAGGGCACTACTAATCCTCCCGCGGGAGAGGCCCTTTGGCTGCAAGATTTCGCTGATCAGTTACAAACGGCGGTTTCTGTGGCCTTCAATGCCTTACCATGCCCTGCTAAGCGCAAGCAAAAGGTTAAGCATAGCTATCCGTCTCAGGGGTCATCTGCTCCGCTGGATGTCTCTGACAGATTATCCGCTGATGAAGACGACTCCGACTCTTTGGAGGACGTTTTTTTCTGGGTCGGAATCGGCAACATCTAGACCTCCTTCTGCGGAGGAGCCTGATTTAAAATTTACAATGGAGCATTTACGCTTTCTGCTGAAAGAGGTGCTTGCTACGTTAGAGGTTCCTGAACCGAAACTGCCGGAGGAACCTACGATCCCTAAGCTAGATAGGGTTTACGAGGACAGGGTGGTGCCTCAGACTTTCCCGGTCCCCATTAAAATGGCTAATATTATTAAGAATGAATGGGAGAAACTTGGTTCCTTTTCCCCCTCTACTTCTTTTAAAAAGCTGTTCCCTATTCCGGAATATATTTGCTCTTTCTTAAAGGAAGTTTTTGTTTACTTTGGGTATTGAGGAGTCTAAATCTCCTGATGATTAAGGTAGTAATAGTTTAAATTCTGTATTTAAGACTACTGTTATTACTCCTATATGATTGCTAAAGAATTGTCTAAATCTGGTACCGCTTTTAACCCTTCTTCTAGGTTTAAAGGGACAGTCTACCATAGAATTGGTATTGTTTTAAAAGATAGATAATCCCTTTATTACCCATTCCCCAGTTTTGCATAACCAACACAGTTATATTAACCCCTTAATGACCGGACCATTTTTCAATTTTCTTACCCTTAATGACAATGGCTATTTTTAAATTTCTGCAGTGTTTGTGTTTAGCTGTAATTTTCCTCTTACTCATTTACTGTACCCACACATATTCTCTACCGTTTTTCTCGCCATTAAATGGACTTTCTAAAGATACCATTATTTTCATCATATCTTATAATTTACTATAAAAAAAATATAAAATATGAGGAAAAAATTGAAAAAAACACACACTTTTTCTAACTTTGACCCCCAAAATCTGTTACACATCTACAACCACCAAAAAACACCCATTCTAAATAGTTTCTAAATTTTGTCCCGAGTTTAGAAATACCCAATGTTTACATGTTCTTTGCTTTTTTTGAAAGTTATAGGGCAAAAAATACAAGCAGCACTTTGCTATTTCCAAACCATTTTTTTTTTAAAAATTAGCACTAGTTACATTGGAACACTGATGTCTTTCAGGAATCCCTGAATATCCCTTGACATGTATATATTTTTTTTTAGAAGACATCCCAAAGCATTGATCTAGGCCCATTTTGGTATATTTCATACCACCATTTCACCGCCAAATGCAATCAAATAAAAAAAATTGTTGACTTTTTCACAAATTTTTTCCACAAACTTTAGGTTTCTCACTGAAATTATTTACAAACAACTTATGCAATTATGACATAAATGGTTGTAAATACTTCTCTGGGATCCCCTTTGTTCAGAAATAGCAGACATATATGGCTTTGGCGTTGCTTTTTGGTAATTAGAAGGCCGCTAAATGCCGCTGCACACCACACGTGTATTATGCCCAGCAGTGAAGGGGTTAATTAGGGAGCTTGTAGGGAGCTCTTAGGTTTAATTTTAGCTTTAGTGTAGTGTAGTAGACAACCCAAATTATTGATCTAGGCCCATTTTGGTATATTTCATGCCACCATTTCACCGCCAAATACGATCAAATAAAAAAAAACTTAAATTTTTCACAATTTTAGGTTTCTCACTGAAATTATTTACAAACAGCTTGTGCAATTATGGCACAAATGGTTGTAAATGCTTCTCTGGGATCCCCTTTGTTCAGAAATAGCAGACATATATGGCTTTGGTGTTGCTTTTTGGTAATAATAAGGTCGTTAAATGCTGCTGCGCACCACACTTGTAATATGCCCAGCAGTTAAGGGGTTAATTAGGTAGCTTGTAGGGTTAATTTTTAGCTTACAAGAGCAAAAACGGGCGCCAACATAGTGTGAATCAATTTGCATCAGATGAAGATTAAAGTGTGTGAAATATACTCACAAGTGAAGTGGCACCTTGAACAAACAAAGTGCGTGCAGGCAGGCTGACATTTGGGACCAGCAGTCAGTACGCTGGAGGTCTCACCCGGGAGACCTGTGGATTGGTGAAGAGAGGTGGAAGTCCGCTCAGCTGTAAGACGTTTGGGAAACCAGATCACCAGTGAAGAGGTGTAATACCAGCTGTATATCGTATCCCCAAACAATACTAGTGGTGTAGTCGAATTAGTCTCCAAATGAACCAGGGATCATTCAAATAAGGAAAATTGTTTTAAAAGTCAGCAAAATCAGGCAGCATTAAAAGCAGCAATATAAAGTAGCAGGAAACCGGGTCTGTATAAAAACAGAATATTTTATTTGCTACGCGTTTCTCAGTCCGTAGAGGACCGTTTCTTCAGGCATATTAATTTTTAGCTTCAGTGTAGAGATCAGCCTCCCACCTGACACATCCCACCCCCTGATCCCCCCCCCGACCCCCCTCAAACAGCTCTCTTCCCTCCCCCACCTCACAATTGTCACCGCCATCTTAAGTACTGGCAGAAAGTCTGCCAGTACTGAAATAAAAATAATTTTATTATTTTTTTTAAAAAAAAATTTCATACAGTCTGCAGTGATGGATCCCCCCTTACCCCACAACCTCCTTGATCCCCCCCATACATCTCTCTAACCCTCCCCCTCTACCTATTTGCCGCCATCTTGGGTACTGGCAGCTGTCTGCCAGTACTCAATTTGCCCCCCAAAATAGTTTTTTTAACTTTTTAATATAAAATATTTTCTGTAGTGTAGCTGGCCCCCTAAATGATCTACATCCCTCCCCCTCCCAGATCCCTTACTAAAGAATAGAGATCCCCCTGCATCTACATACGTCTTTTTTTTTTTTCTTCACTGTTGCCTGCATATTTTGCGTGCGCGCTCACGCGCACGCACCAGCCCCCCACCCCTCTGAACGCAACCGCCCACCCGGCAGCAACCACCAACAATGCTAGATCTGTTCAGGCATTATTTACTCAGGAGGTTATATTCATAAGCTGCTCCCACCCACCAACGAATGTGTACTGTTAAGATCAATGGCCGATGCAGAGAGGGCCACAGAGTGTCCCTTTCTGCATCGGTATGTAAAATAGGGGATTGCAGTGATGCCTCAATACTGAGGCATCACTACAATCCCTTGTAAGCAGCTGGAAGCGATCATGATTGCTTCCAGCACTTCAGACAACAGATGACGTACCAGGTACGTCAATTGTCATTAAGGGAAGATTTTTCTATGACGTACCTGGTACGTCCTCTGTCATTAAGGGGTTAATATACTTTTTACCTCTGTGATTACCTTGTATCTAGGAACCTTCTTCCAGCCCCTGATCACATGACTGTTTATTATCTATTGTCTTAAATTTAGCATTGTTTTGAGCTAAATCTTAAATAACCCCCTGTGCCTGAACACAGTGTTATCTATATGGCCCACGTGTACTTTCTGTCTCTTTGTGTTGAAAAGAGATTTAAAAAGCATGTGATAAGAGGCAGCCCTCAAAGGCTTAGAAATTAGCATATGAGCCTACCTATGTTTAGTTTAAACTAAGAATACCAAGAGAAAAAAGCAAATTTGATGATAAAAGTAAATTGGAAAGTTGATTAAAATTACAAGTCCTATCTGAATAATGAAAGTTTAATTTTATACTAGACTGTCCCTTTAAGAAATTGTATCTTTTACCTGTGGATTATTTAGAGCTTTAGGAAACAGTCCCTAAAGTTGATGTGGTAATTTCCACTCTTGCCAAACAGTACTTCTTTTAAGGATCTTTTATATAAGAAGTTTGAATCTTATCTAAGAAGGGCATATTTACATACTGGTTATATTCTTAGACCAATTATATCTATGGCTGATGTTGCTGCTGCTTCTACTTTTTGGTTGGACAGTATAGCATAGCAGTTGTCTTCAGATCCTGAATTATCTAACATTATTCTTTTCTTAAACATACAAATCATTTTATTTGTGATATATTTGATTTTATTAAGATCAATATCAAATTTATATCTTTAGCTACTCTATCTAGAAGAGCTTTATTGCTTAAATCTTGGAATGCTGACATGGTGTCTAAAACTAGATTATTATCTCTCTCTCTTCAGGGTAAAAATCCTTTTTTGGTTCTCTATTGGATTATTTTATTTCCGCTGTTACTGGGGGTAAGGGAGTTTTTTCTGCCCCAGGAAGAGAAATCTAAGGGTAAATTTAAAGCTCCCAATCGTTTTGGTTCTTTTTGTCAGAAGAGAGAACAGAAAACTATTCCTTTCACTAAGGCCTCTGGCTCTAATTGGAGTCCATCTCCAAATTGAAATAAATCCAAGTCTTATAAGGAACCAATTCCTGCCTCTAAACCTGCTTGAAAGTGCAGCCCTTAAACCAGTTCTTCTGGTGGGAGGGCAGACTAAAGCTATTTAAAAGAATTTGGACAGACTCTGTCCAAAATCAGTGGATTCAGAATATTTTTTCTTAGGGGTATCGAATAGGATTTAGAATAAGACCTCCCATGGGAAGTTTTTTTCTTACCATGTACCAAAATACACAGTTAAGCTCAGTTTTTCTGAATTGTGTTTCAGATCTAGAACTTTCAGGGGTAATGCCCCAGTTCCACAGCAGGAACAATGTTTAGGTTTTTATTCGAATCTATTCATTGTACCAAATCTATTCATTGTATTCATTGTAAGAAGGAAAATGCTTTCAGATCTATTTTGGATCTGAAAAGTTTAAATTGTTTTGTGAGAGTCCCAACTTTCAAGATGGTGACTATAAGGACTATTCTGCCTTTTGTTCAGCAAGGTCACTTCATGTCCACAATAGACTTACAGGACACTTACCTTCACATTCCAAATCATCCAGATTACTATTGTTTTCTGAGATTCTTTTTTCTAGACAATGGTTGGAGGATCAATTTACCAAGGAGTTTCTTGATTACTCAGACAAAGGTCACCTTTTTAGGTTTCCATATAGATTCAGTGTCCAAGACTCAATCCCTAACACAAAAGAGACGCTTGATATTGGTTTCCGCTTGTCTAAACCTTCACTCTCTATCATTCCCTTTAGTGGCTATGTGCATGTAAGTTCTAGGTCTCATACTTGCAGCATTGGATGCAATCCCTTTTGTTCGTTTTCATATGAGACCTTTACAGTTTTGCATATTGCACCAATAGTGCAGGGATTATACTAGGATATCTAAACTGATATACTTAAATGCCAATGCTCAACTCTCTCTGACTTGGTGGCTAAACCATCACCTTGTTGTTCAAGGGGCCCCCTTTGTTCATCCTACCTGGACTGTGATCACAACATATGCAAGTCTCACAGGTTGGGGAGCTGTCTGGGGGTCTCTGACAGCACAAGGAGTTTGGAATCCTCGAGAGGCGAGGTTACCAATCAATATCTTAGAACTTTGTGCTATTTTCAGAGCTCTTCAGGCTTGGCCTCTATGAAAGAGAGAACCATATATTCATTTTCAAACAGACAGTCTCACAACAATAGCATATGTCAATCATCAAGGGGCTACTCACAGTCCCCTAGCAATGAAAGAAGTATCTCTAATACTTTCTTGGGCAGAATCCAACTCTTGTCTAATCACTACGATTCATATCCCAGGTGTATACAATTGGGAAGCGGATTATCTCAGCCATCAATCACTACATCCGAGGGAGTGATCTCTCCATTCAGATGTATTCTATCAGAATGTGCAGATGTGGGGTCTTCCAGACATAGATCTGATGGCCTCTCGTCTAAACAAGAAGCTTCCTAGGTACCTCAACAGGTACAGGGATCCTCAGGCGGAAATGAAGGATTCTCTAGCAGTTCCCTGGTTTTACCAACCTGCTTTTTTCTTTCCAACTCTGGTTCTTCTTCCAAGAGTGATCTCAAAGATCATGATGGAACAATCTTATGTGTTTCTGATAGCAGCAGCATGGCCTCACAGGTTCTGGTATGTGGACCTTGTCCGAATGTCCAGTTGCCAATCTTGGTCACTTCTTCTAAGACCAGACCTTCAGTCTCAAGGTCCGTTTTTTTCCATCCGGATCTCAAATCTCTAAATTTGAAGGTATAGAAATTGAACTCTTAGTCCTTAGTCATAGAGGGTTCTGTGACTAATACTATGATACAGGCTCGTAAACCTGTTTTAAGGGAAATATATCACACGGTTTGGAAAACCTATATTTCATGGTGTTCCACTCATGATTATTCCTGGCATTCTTTGAGAATTCCTAGGATTCTTTAGTTTCTTCAGGATGGTTTGGATTAAGGTTTGTCTGCCAATACTTTGAAAGGACACATTTCTGCTCTATCTGTTTTATTTCACAGAAAGACTGCTAATCTTCCTGATGTTCACTGTTTCGTCCTGGCTTTGACTTGTATCAAACCTGTTATTAAATCTATCTCGCCTCCTTGGAGTCTAAATTTGGTATTAAAGGGACAGTCTACATTCATATTTTAAACTTATATACAGTATTTAGAATCTTTGCCCCCAGAGTATTACTTTCTTACCTGCATGTCACTATACTTTGCACAGCGGATTTGGAGATATTTCAAATCGATTTGCGCCATTCAGTAATTACAAATGGCTCCAAAACTCTGCCTATTAATAAAGTCACATATACATCACTTCAGCTACTTCCTTGATTCTTCATTGAACTCGCAAAAAAACTTAAATTTGGGTTCCTGATCTTGTGCTCATGCGCATTCTGGCCAAAGTGACGTCATCACTCCTAGAAATCCGGACTATACACAATACTAATGCGATCCACAGCTCTTCTGGAATTGCGATTATCACATCGGATACACTGCTCATGCGCAGTAGCTGACGCACAACGCGGTGACGTCAGCAAGCTACACAGGCACAAAATTTAAATAAAATAAAAAAATCATCAGGGAATGAAGAAGACGATGGAAGGCGGAGTTTTGGAGCCATTTGTAATTACTGAATGGCGCGAATCGATTTGAAATATCTCTAATCCTGCTGTACAAAGTATAGTGACATGCAGGTAAGAAGTAATACTCTGGGGGCAAAGATTCTAAATATATGTTTAATATGAATGTAGACTGTCCCTTTAAGACTTTGCAGGCTCCTCTTTTTGAGCCCATGCATTCTTTGGATATTAAACTACTTTCTTGGAAAGTGTTATTTCTCTTGGCTATCTCTTCTGCTAGAAGAGTTTCTGAATTGTCTGCTCTCTCTTGTGAGTCTCCTTATCTGATTTTCCATCAAGATAAAGATGTTTTGCTGACTTGGTTTTAATTTTTGCCTAAAGTTGTGAATTCGAACAACATTAATAGGAAAATTATTGTTCCTTCGTTGTGTCCTAATCCTAAGAATACTCTTGAAAGATCTTTACTTTCTTTGGATGTGGTAAGAGTTTTGAAATATTATGTTGATGCTACTAAAGATTTCAGAAAGACTTCTAGTCTATTTGTCATGTTTTTCAGGTTCTAGAAAAGGTTAGAAAGCTTCTACTATTTCTTTGGCATCTTGTTGAAACTTCTGATTTACACAGCTTATTTGGAGGCAGGCCAGTCTCCGCCTCAGAGAATAACAGCTCATTCTACAACATCAGTTGCTACATCTTGGGTTTTCAAGAATGAAACTTCAGTTGATCAAATCTGCAAAGCAGCCACTTGGTCTTCTTTGCATACCTTTAGTAAATTTTACTATTTTGATGTTTATTTGCTTCTTCGAAAGCAGCTTTTGGTAGAAAGGTTCTTCATGCAGCTGTCTCAGTTTGATTATAGTGCCCATTATTTAGTTTTTTTTAATTTTTAAGAAAACTTAATTATTTTTTTGGATTTAATTTCTCAGCGGAAATAGCTGTTTTTATTTTATCCCTCCCTCTATAGTTACTCGTGGACTTCCACATCTTGGGTATTATATCCCTTCAGTAACTAGTTTGTGGACTCTCGTCACCTATATGAAAGAAAACATAATTTATGTAAGAACCTGAACACAGGAGCGCAACCTCGACTCAAGGTAGTAGTCAGGAAATGTATTAGAGCACACACAACTCTATGCACTTACAGGAAAACGATAAAAAGATGCCGTAAAACATATATAATTACGGCTCCAGGCTGCTGGAATCACAGTCCACTCCCAAGCTTTTATCTCTTATTGATATTATGTTCGGCAATGTACTTTAGCGGTACCTGCTTTTTCAAGTCCCTGCAAGACTTGAAGTGGTATATACTGACTAAGACTGTATAATTTTGTAATTTTCATTTGTATTAGTGCAGGAAATGTATTCCCCTATTGAGGGCCGTTAGGGCTCTAAATATAATGCGTTGATTATAGACAATGTTGCTCGAACTTGGAACCGACTATTTGGTATGGTTAAGAACTATAGCACAATATCAATGTATGTTGTCAACAGTCGAAGCATGCCGGAATAAGCACATGGCTAGAGGTGGGTTTATTTTGCTCCGTGATGGCCAATCAGGGTGAGCTATGTTAGAGGAAAAGGAGGAGTTTGTAAGTGCTTTTAAAGGAGGGGGATCCTCACGGCAGTACACATTTGGTCCGGATTTGTCTTGAAGAAGTCTGTGCAGGTCAGATGAAACGCGTAGACAGGACTGGTGTACGCATCCATTGCTTGTGTTTGAGGAGAGTTCTCTTGCAGGGACTTGAAAAAGCGGTACCGCTAAAGTACATTGCCAAACATAATACCAATAAGAGATAAAAGCTTGGGAGTGGACTGTGATTACAGCAGCCTGGAGCTGTAATTATATATGTTTTAAGGCATCTTTTTATCTGTTTTCCTTTAAGTGCATAGAGTTGTGTGTGCTCTAATACATTTTCTGACTACTACTTTGAGTCGAGGTTGCGCTCCTGTGTTCTTGTCTTGTAGTTACCCAATACCATTGCACTCCTTGTTGCCTGGAGACGTGTGGAAGCTGCACCTGCGACTCATCAAGGGGAGAGCTATCCTTCCTAAAAGGAATCAGCATTCATTATGATTTATGAAAAGTTAATTATACATACTCCCTGAGGCACGTTGGTGGTAATTATCCTGGTTGATATGAATTCTGTATTATGATTAGTAATACCGAATAACTGAACTTTGTCATTTTGAAATTGTGAATTTGTGTGTTCGCACAGTATTGGCAAAATTCAGGGGTCACACAATTATTATTAACATTATATAAATGATTGCATTAGTACCTGTGCGCAGCTCATTGTTTAGTGTCTTGCGTAAAAGAACTTACCTGATAAATTAATTTCTTTCATGGTGACGAGAGTCCACAAGACCCACCCATTTTTGTTTGGTTTATGATGTTTTTGTATAAAGCACATTGTTTATCCTGTTCCTCTTTTTTTATGCTTTTTCTCCTTTATACACCTCACTAACTTGGCTATACGTTAAACTGAGGTATGAGTGAGGTGGGAGGTGTATTTATAGGAATTTGAGGTTTGGGAAACTTTGCCCCCTCCTGGTAGGAATGTATATCCCATCAGTAACTAGCTTGCGGACTCTCTCCACCATGAAAGAAATTAATTTATCAGGTAAGTTCTTATATAAATTATGTTTTCAAATGGTCTGGACTCTCTCTCTCTCACCCCCCCCGCCACACTGGGAGGTTGATTTCTATTGTTGATTCTCTTTTACATAACTTTTCTATTGTTACTACTGCAGTATTTACACTTTCAGTATAGGTTGAGGTTTTAACAGTAAAATTGCAAAACAGAGGTAAAGGAGCTATACAATTTAATACACTTCACCAGATAATGAAGGGGGAGATTTTACAGTACAATATCTGTTTAACTAAACCTTTTTCTTTTTTTAAAAAAATGTTAACATATTTAAATTACTGCTCTTTCATATACTAGATAGGTGTCCTTTGAGTCTAACGTCCTTTTTTTCAGAAATTGGCACTTTTTACACTAATGTTATACTTAATGTTATACTTAGTACATATTTAATAAGCATTTAGGTATTCAAATGCCCATGATGATGACTCAATCAGAATCTTTATGTGCACTGGGATTCCATATCTTAGAGTTGTCCTGGATATTGCAGAGTTTTCATGGATTGGATGGTGTGGCTGCTGTCCCTCCCACAGCTTCTTTTTAGGGTAGATGTCCCAGTTTCCAGTGAGTACCCCAGCTCTGCCTATAACACATCAGACTCCGCCCAACCCACCATGACGTGGCTACTTTGTCCACAGCCCACCCAGTGCCCCACCTCTCCTGTTATGGCTCTCCCCCTCACAAAACACTGGTGGGCTATCACCCACAAGTCTCTTTTAAACAGACCTCCCAAATGTCCCTGTTTGAGAGGGACAGTCCCTAATTCTGACCTCATGCCACCTCCCTGTATCATGTGGCAGCTATTAGCCAATCACAGACTCAAATGGGTATACACAGACAAGTCTTGCACATGCTCAGTAGGAGCTTGTGCCTCAGGAAGTGTGCATATAAAAAGACTGTGCAATTTTATAGTAGAAGTAAATTGGAAAGTATTTTAATTATCTGAATCATGAGCCCCCCGGAAAATTAAGAGATATGGGGTTGCAAATTCAGAAAAGGTCTTAAAGCACCACTATAGAAAACAGAATGCTATAATGAAAACCGCCACTAGCTCATTCACATTAGTAATACAATAGCGCTTCCTTCATCAGGAAAACCATTAAATAGTTTTAGGATTTTGAAGGTGCAATAACCCTGATGTAATACTGATACAACTTCTGGCACGCATAGCATGATGGGTAATTTAATTAATTTATTCACAAACACGTGAATAGCCTTGTGTCTGCCACAGAGGGCTCTGTTGTATTGCAGCCCTCATTAGCAAACAAGGGGTGAAACCTAGTGATAGCATAGATATTTATATCATACTGCTAGAACAGGAGAGGGTTAATCTCTTATAGTTTAAGATTTTGGAAAAGTGCATTTTGTACACAACTCTTTCTTGATTTGTCCACTGAAGGCATCTCATTCATATCAAGTTTGGACATGGCTTTACTACCTGTGTCTGAGCTGAGAATATTTTTTAAATGCAATTCCAGTGGAAAAAAAGGTATATGATCTACTTATTTAGAGTATGAAATTTTAACGCTGTCGACCCTGCAAATCTATGTGTTTAACCCGCACAAAGGGGTTAAACACATAGGCAAAGTACTGCGCAGCAGCCGCAGATAACTACTAGTCCTGAGTGAAGACTGCCACTGATCCAATCAGCAGAGCTCTGCTGATTGCTGAGGTTAACCACATAAATTTGCAGGATCAATGGTGATAAAATGACATTCTCTAACAAATGTGAGTACCGGTATGTCTTTTTTTAATTTTATTATAATGACTTTTTAAATATTGATCTAGTTCTGGTCTTCCAGGAAGCCATTTCTCCTACATCTAAAATGCTTTAAAGGGATAGAAAGGTCAAAAATGCAATGTGCATGGGTTCATTTCAATTTGAAATAGAAGCATTTTTGCAGTATACTAAAATTTGCAAAAATGCTCTTTAACCAGTTTTTTTTTTTTGGCAGCATATGTACATATCCATAGAGCCTGTGCACCAGTATTCAAACACCACACTCCAAGAGTCGGCAGTGGCTTGTATGACACTAATTACATCTTCAGAAGCAATACACACACAATGCCACCTCTAGCGTTTGAATACTAGTGCACGGGCCCTCACAGGATATGTGCGTATGCCAGTGAAAAACAGTAATAACGTTTACTAGAAGCATTTTTGTTAGTATATTGCAGAAACACTTCTATTTCAAATGCACCTATGAACATTATATTTTTGTCCTTTCTATCCCTTTAATTATGATTTGATTTTTAGATATGTTATCAGTTTTAATGTTGATAAAGCTGTTATGGAATGTTATGTTCCATAAAAATGGAAACTTGTTACTATGATCATCTGAATAAATAAATAAATACATCACTAAATACCATTTCTAATATTGTGATGAGTTTGTTATAATTTGAAACTTGAAATGGATAAAACCTGTAACTCACTCTGCCAATACTTTGATAAATAATGCATCCGTTATGTTTGACTACAAATAAACAAGGTCTATGACGTTGATTGAGCTGTGAGTAAACAACAACTGATAATATATCAAAGATAAAAAGGGTGATGTTCGAAGTACCAGTTAAATGACCATTAAATACAGTAGAATTGCAGAATCAACACATAATAACTGTGCTGTTTATTACAATTAAAGGGGCAAAACAAACACAGTGAGTAGATGGTATCGGGACAGTGCACTGTACAAATTTCTCCCAAAAGATCAATTTTAACTGCTAAAGTGTATTAAATTATTTAGAAATAGTTTATTTACCTTTATTTTGTAATTTGAAATAACTGCTTTTGCCTGTTGAAACAAATGCATATACTTGCAGTAATGGGTACAGAAAAGCTATGGAAGCACGTGCCAGCAAAACAAATCACTCCCAGTGGGGGAGGGAGAGAAAGGTGCTAAAATTTTAATTTTCAGTTGTTATCTCTAAGTATTAAGCACAGATACAATAAAGACTGATAAGATAATGAGGTCTGCTCTCCCAACAAGCTCATTCCATTTGAATGAGTTGTGGTTTCAAGAAGCATATACAAAAGTAAACTTAAAGGGATGGGAAACCCACATGTTTTATTTCACGATTCAGATAGAGCATGCAATTTTAAGCAACTTTCTAATTTACTCCTATTATCAGTTTTTCTTCGTTCCGTTGCTATCTTTATTTGAAAAAGCAGGAATGTAAGTTTAGAAGTCGGTGTTCCGGTGACGTGTAATCAGCTTTTGTAGGTTTGTGGCGCTCACTGCGCATGCGCAAGAGGCCCAACCTCCTGCAAACAGCTGTTTAAGCCAACTTATTTGATAACGGGTCGCGGGATTCTATGAGCCGTGCCGAGCATGCGCACATTGCCCTACTCTTCACTCATTATCAGACAAGACCCTATTGGTTGTACAGCCACTGACTTCACAGACCAATCAGATAATGCAGTAACGCTTTTCTCCTATGTATTATCTGATCGATCCGTTTGATTTGCCCACGTCCATTCACCAAATTGTTCCATCGCATCATTATCTGATTGGTCCGTGAAGTCAGTGGCTGTACAACCAATAGGGTCTTGTCTGATGAGTGAAGAGTAGGGCAGTGTGCGCATGCGCGACACGGCCCATAGAATCCCGCGACCCATTGTTATCAAATAAATCGGCTTAAACAGCTTTTTGGAGGAGGTTGGGCCTCTTGCGCATGCGCAGTGACCGCCACAAACCTCCAGCAGCTGATTCACGTCATCGGAAGTGACTTAGGTCGCGCATTCCTACGCGGTAGACAACTTCTTTTAGAACACGGGCCCATTTTTGGTTTCTTAGCTTCCTCTGCATATATGCTATATCTGATTAAAACAAAGATAGATATAATTTTTAGTTGGTTTATTAATTTTTTTCTGTTAATAAAAGTCTCCTAGGTTAAAATGTATGTAGAACTTTGGGAATTCTTAAAGCTAAAAGTAAAGTAAAATGTGTGTGTGCATTATTTAAGCACAAAGAAAACTGCTGACAAAAATTTGCATGGAAGCTTGTTTGTTAACATATTTCACTTGTGTCTATGATAGACTAAACGCCAATTACTCCATCTAATGTCATTATAAAAGGGAAACAGCAAACATGATATTAAGGGCCTATTTATGAAACCGCCAACTGAAAATATGCTGGAATTCTGCGTCGTAATTGTCACGAGATTGATCCGCCGTAGTTATCAAAGCGTCAACATCGGCAAATGTTAAAATTTGTGATGTAACATACGATAACGTGATCTCAATCCGACGCAGATTGATGCGAGTTGAAAACCTGTGGTATTCGAGCAAAATTGTGTTCATTCGCCCTCCTAATTGACACTATTTGAAGCTCTCACAAAGTTATCAAAAATTCCACAATTATGCTTGCGTCTTTTCCGACTCAGCGTACCTAGTTTTCAATCCGCCACCCTTCAGGTCGCATATGCCATAGAACTCGGTGTCGGAAAACATAGAAAGCTTATGTTTGATGCTGCAAGAGAATGAAGTATATTACATAATAAAAGTGAATTAGAAATTTTATTAACATTGTATACCCTTTCTAAATCAAACAATATTATTGCTACACATTTGGTGCACTAGTAGATATAGGGATAAAAATGAATAATACATTACTACTTATGGATTATGCTACAACTTTGTCTCTCATTACAAAGCAAGGGGACAATATTATTTCTACATATTTGGTACAAAGTTTTGCCCCAAACTTGTTGCACTAATAGATATAGAAATAAAAATGAAATAAATACACAATATAATATAGCTAACTTCCTTTTTATTTGTTGGGAAAAAATCTATGTGCACCGTGTTTAAGCCATGTAATACAAATCCCACTTTCCACTTTGCGCCATATTTGACTTAACACTTTTCGCACCAATTATGACACAAACTCCTAAATAACCCACAGTGAATTTTTCCACCACTTTTGATTGAAATATGCATAATCACATGATATATGACATCAGCCAATCTGATTCAAATACACATTATAAACTATCACTAACGAATCAAATTGCTCGATACTTGTGTCATTAATCACTCATCAGAACATGTAAGTGCCATTTGTTACATTGTGTATTATACTTTGAAACTAGGTATATGTGAAATTAGTATTAAAGATAATTATTGATGCTGACATTAGGACACACAGTGTAATATTTTAGACAAGGATTTTAAAATTGGAATTGATGTTTGATTCATTAGAATATTCTTTCATGATTTGGATAGAACATACAATTTCAAACAACTTTCAAATTTACTTCTATGATCAAATTTGCTCCATTCTCTTGTTATCCTTTGGTGAAGGAACAGCATTGCACTACTGGCAGCTAGCTGAACACATCTATTTAGCCAATCACAAGAGACAAATGTGTGCAGGGATCAATTAGCAGCTAGCTCCCACTAGTGCAACTTAAATTTTTACTTTCCTATCCCTTTAAAATATCCATTGATTGCAAATAAATACATATGATACTTTGATTACATGTTATTTCTCCAACATAGGTGTGTCCGGTCCACGGCGTCATCCTTACTTGTGGGATATTCTCCTCCCCAACAGGAAATGGCAAAGAGCCCAGCAAAGCTGGTCACATGATCCCTCCTAGGCTCCGCCTACCCCAGTCATTCTCTTTGCCGTTGTACAGGCAACATCTCCACGGAGATGGCTTAGAGTTTTTTAGTGTTTAACTGTAGTTTTTATTATTCAATCAAGAGTTTGTTATTTTGAAATAGTGCTGGTATGTACTATTTACTCAGAAACAGAAAAGAGATGAAGATTTCTGTTTGTATGAGGAAAATGATTTTAGCAACCGTAACTAAAATCCATGGCTGTTCCACACAGGACTGTTGAGAGCAATTAACTTCAGTTGGGGGAACAGTATGCAGTCTCTTGCTGCTTGAGGTATGACACATTCTAACAAGACGATGTAATGCTGGAAGCTGTCATTTTCCCTATGGGATCCGGTAAGCCATGTTTATTACGATCGTAAATAAGGGCTTCACAAGGGCTTATTAAGACTGTAGACTTTTTTTGGGCTAAATCGATTCATTATTAACACATATTTAGCCTTGAGGAATCATTTTATCTGGGTATTTTGATATAATAATATCGGCAGGCACTGTATTAGACACCTTACACCTTAGGGGCTTTCCCAAAGCATAAGCAGAGCCTCATTTTCGCGCCGGTGTGGCGCACTTGTTTTTGAGAGGCATGGCATGCAGTCGCATGTGAGAGGAGCTCTGACACTTAGAAAAGACTTTCTGAAGGCGTCATTTGGTATCGTATTCCCCTTTGGGCTTGGTTGGGTCTCAGCAAAGCAGATACCAGGGACTGTAAAGGGGTTAAAGTTTAAAACGGCTCCGGTTCCGTTATTTTAAGGGTTAAAGCTTCCAAATTTGGTGTGCAATACTTTTAAGGCTTTAAGACACTGTGGTGAAAATTTGGTGAATTTTGCACAATTCCTTCATGTTTTTCACAATTGCAGTAATAAAGTGTGTTCAGTTTAAAATTTAAAGTGACAGTAACGGTTTTATTTTAAAACGTTTTTTGTACTTTGTTATCAAGTTTATGCCTGTTTAACATGTCTGAACTACCAGATAGACTGTGTTCTGAATGTGGGGAAGCCAGAATTCCTATTCATTTAAATAAATGTGATTTATGTGATAATGACAATGATGCCCAAGATGATTCCTCAAGTGAGGGGAGTAAGCATGGTACTGCATCATTCCCTCCTTCGTCTACACGAGTCTTGCCCACTCAGGAGGCCCCTAGTACATCTAGCGCGCCAATACTCCTTACTATGCAACAATTAACGGCTGTAATGGATAATTCTGTTAAAAACATTTTAGCCCAAATGAACACTTGTCAGCGTAAGCGCGGCTGCTCTGTTTTAGATACTGAAGAGCATGGCAACGCTGATACTAATATCTCTGAAGGGCCCCTAACCCAGTCTGATGGGGCCAGGGAAGTTTTGTCTGAGGGAGAAATTACTGATTCAGGGAACATTTCTCAACAGGCTGAACCTGATGTGATTGCATTTAAATTTAAGTTGGAACATCTCCGCATTCTGCTTAAGGAGGTATTATCCACTCTGGATGATTGTGACAAGTTGGTCATCCCAGAGAAACTATGTAAAATGGACAAGTTCCTAGAGGTGCCGGGGCTCCCAGAAGCTTTTCCTATACCCAAGCGGGTGGCGGACATTGTTAATAAAGAATGGGAAAGGCCCGGTATTCCTTTCGTCCCTCCCCCCATATTTAAAAAATTGTTTCCTTTGGTCGACCCTAGAAAGGACTTATGGCAGACAGTCCCCAAGGTCGAGGGGGCGGTTTCCACTTTAAACAAACGCACCACTATACCCATAGAGGATAGTTGTGCTTTCAAAGATCCTATGGATAAAAAATTAGAAGGTTTGCTTAAAAAGATGTTTGTTCAGCAGGGTTACCTTCTACAACCAATTGCATGCATTGTCCCTGTCGCTACAGCCGCATGTTTCTGGTTCGATGAGCTGATAAAGGCGGTCGATAGTGATTCTCCTCCTTATGAGGAGATTATGGACAGAATCAATGCTCTCAAATTGGCTAATTCTTTCACCCTAGACGCCACTTTACAATTGGCTAGGTTAGCGGCTAAGAATTCTGGGTTTGCTATTGTGGCGCGCAGAGCGCTTTGGTTGAAATCTTGGTCGGCTGATGCGTCTTCCAAGAACAAGCTACTTAACATTCCTTTCAAGGGGAAAACGCTGTTTGGCCCTGACTTGAAAGAGATTATCTCTGATATCACTGGGGGTAAGGGCCACGCCCTTCCTCAGGATCGGCCTTTCAAGACAAAAAATAAACCTACTTTTCGTCCCTTTCGTAGAAACGGACCAGCCCGAGGTGCTACGTCCTCTAAGCAAGAGGGTAATACTTCTCAAGCCAAGCCAGCTTGGAGACCAATGCAAGGCTGGAACAAGGGAAAGCAGGCCAAGAAACCTGCCACTGCTACCAAGACTGCATGAAAAGTTGGCCCCCGATCCGGGACCGGATCTGGTGGGGGGCAGGCTCTCTCTCTTCGCTCAGGCTTGGGCAAGAGATGTTCTGGATCCTTGGGCGCTAAAAATAGTCTCCCAAGGTTATCTTCTGGAATTCAAGGGACTTCCCCCAAGGGGGAGGTTCCACAGGTCTCAGTTGTCTTCAGACCACATAAAAAGACAGGCATTCTTACATTGTGTAGAAGACCTGTTAAAAATGGGAGTGATTCATCCTGTTCCATTAAGAGAACAAGGGATGGGGTTCTACTCCAATCTGTTCATAGTTCCCAAAAAAGAGGGAACGTTCAGACCAATCTTAGATCTCAAGATCTTAAACAAGTTTCTCAAGGTTCCATCGTTCAAGATGGAAACCATTCGGACTATTCTTCCTTCCATCCAGGAAGGTCAATTCATGACCACGGTGGATTTAAAGGATGCGTATCTACATATTCCTATCCACAAGGAACATCATCGGTTCCTAAGGTTCGCATTCCTGGACAAACATTACCAGTTCGTGGCGCTTCCTTTCGGATTAGCCACTGCTCCAAGGATTTTCACAAGGGTACTAGGGTCCCTTCTAGCTGTGCTAAGACCAAGGGGCATTGCTGTAGTACCTTACTTGGACGACATTCTGATTCAAGCGTCGTCCCTTCCTCAAGCAAAGGCTCACACGGACATTGTCCGGGCCTTTCTCAGATCTCACGGATGGAAAGTGAACGTGGAAAAGAGTTCTCTATCCCCGTCAACAAGGGTTCCCTTCTTGGGAACAATAATAGACTCCTTAGAAATGAGGATTTTTCTGACAGAGGCCAGAAAAACAAAGCTTCTAGACTCTTGTCGGATTCTTCATTCCGTTCCTCTTCCTTCCATAGCTCAGTGCATGGAAGTGATCGGGTTGATGGTAGCGGCAATGGACATAGTTCCTTTTGCGCGCATTCATCTAAGACCATTACAACTGTGCATGCTCAGTCAGTGGAATGGGGATTATACAGACTTGTCTCCGAAGATACAAGTAAATCAGAGGACCAGAGACTCACTCCGTTGGTGGCTGTCCCTGGACAACCTGTCACAAGGGATGACATTCCGCAGACCAGAGTGGGTCATTGTCACGACCGACGCCAGTCTGATGGGCTGGGGCGCGGTCTGGGGAGCCCTGAAAGCTCAGGGTCTTTGGTCTCGGGAAGAATCTCTTCTACCGATAAATATTCTGGAACTGAGAGCGATATTCAATACTCTCAAGGCTTGGCCTCAGCTAGCGAGGGCCAAGTTCATACGGTTTCAATCAGACAACATGACAACTGTTGCGTACATCAACCATCAGGGGGGAACAAGGAGTTCTCTAGCGATGGAAGAAGTGACCAAAATCGTTCTATGGGCGGAGTCTCACTCCTGCCACCTGTCCGCTATCCACATCCCAGGAGTGGAAAATTGGGAAGCGGATTTTCTGAGTCGTCAGACATTGCATCCGGGGGAGTGGGAACTCCATCCGGAAATCTTTGCCCAAGTCACTCAGCTGTGGGGCATTCCAGACATGGATCTGATGGCCTCTCGTCAGAACTTCAAAGTTCCTTGCTACGGGTCCAGATCCAGGGATCCCAAGGCGGCTCTAGTGGATGCACTAGTAGCACCTTGGACCTTCAAACTAGCTTATGTGTTCCCGCCGTTTCCTCTCATCCCCAGGCTGGTAGCCAGGATCAATCAGGAGAGGGCGTCGGTGATCTTGATAGCTCCTGCGTGGCCACGCAGGACTTGGTATGCAGATCTGGTGAATATGTCATCGGCTCCACCTTGGAAGCTACCTTTGAGACGAGACCTTCTTGTTCAGGGTCCGTTCGAACATCCGAACCTGGTTTCACTCCAGCTGACTGCTTGGAGATTGAACGCTTGATCTTATCGAAGCGAGGGTTCTCAGATTCTGTTATCGATACTCTTGTTCAGGCCAGAAAGCCTGTAACTAGAAAAATTTACCACAAAATTTGGAAAAAATATATCTGTTGGTGTGAATCTAAAGGATTCCCTTGGGACAAGGTTAAGATTCCTAAGATTCTATCCTTCCTTCAAGAAGGATTGGAAAAAGGATTATCTGCAAGTTCCCTGAAGGGACAGATTTCTGCCTTGTCTGTGTTACTTCACAAAAAGCTGGCAGCTGTGCCAGATGTTCAAGCCTTTGTTCAGGCTCTGGTTAGAATTAAGCCTGTTTACAAACCTTTGACTCCTCCTTGGAGTCTCAATTTAGTTCTTTCAGTTCTTCAGGGGGTTCCGTTTGAACCCTTACATTCCGTTGATATTAAGTTATTATCTTGGAAAGTTTTGTTTTTAGTTGCAATCTCTTCTGCTAGAAGAGTTTCAGAATTATCTGCTCTGCAGTGTTCTCCTCCTTATCTGGTGTTCCATGCAGATAAGGTGGTTTTACGTACTAAGCCTGGTTTTCTTCCAAAAGTTGTTTCTAACAAAAACATTAACCAGGAGATTATCGTACCTTCTCTGTGTCCGAAACCAGTTTCAAAGAAGGAACGTTTGTTGCACAATTTGGATGTTGTTCGCGCTCTAAAATTCTATTTAGATGCTACAAAGGATTTTAGACAAACATCTTCCTTGTTTGTTGTTTATTCTGGTAAAAGGAGAGGTCAAAGAGCAACTTCTACCTCTCTCTCTTTTTGGATTAAAAGCATCATCAGATTGGCTTACGAGACTGCCGGACGGCAGCCTCCCGAAAGAATCACAGCTCATTCCACTAGGGCTGTGGCTTCCACATGGGCCTTTAAGAACGAGGCTTCTGTTGATCAGATATGTAGGGCAGCGACTTGGTCTTCACTGCATACTTTTACCAAATTTTACAAGTTTGATACTTTTGCTTCTTCTGAGGCTATTTTTGGGAGAAAGGTTTTGCAAGCCGTGGTGCCTTCCATTTAGGTGACCTGATTTGCTCCCTCCCTTCATCCGTGTCCTAAAGCTTTGGTATTGGTTCCCACAAGTAAGGATGACGCCGTGGACCGGACACACCTATGTTGGAGAAAACAGAATTTATGTTTACCTGATAAATTACTTTCTCCAACGGTGTGTCCGGTCCACGGCCCGCCCTGGTTTTTTTAATCAGGTCTGATAATTTATTTTCTTTAACTACAGTCACCACGGTATCATATGGTTTCTCCTATGCAAATATTCCTCCTTAACGTCGGTCGAATGACTGGGGTAGGCGGAGCCTAGGAGGGATCATGTGACCAGCTTTGCTGGGCTCTTTGCCATTTCCTGTTGGGGAGGAGAATATCCCACAAGTAAGGATGACGCTGTGGACCGGACACACCGTTGGAGAAAGTAATTTATCAGGTAAACATAAATTCTGTTATTCACAATTATTCCTGCTCAGACTAATAATACATTTACAATAGAGATAAAAAAGGAACTTATGGACATGTAAATATGTTTGCAAAAGATTTCTGACATAACACACATATATCGCACCGTACTTGACACGCGTGTTTTTGACACTTTTTTTTTATAAATAAGGAGATCGTATTTAGATCCGCGGCAGCGATGTTTGGTGAGCATATTGACGCCCACGAATGCAACATAGTTGACGCTTTGATAAATAGGCCCCTAAGTGTGCAGACTAGGCATGGACAAAAAAAAAGTAGGCATTCATTATTCGTTGTAGAAATATTTCAACACCAGATTTATTAGTGTAAATGTACAACTTACAAATATCTGAATTTGCACAGATATTTGTGTGTTGCACTTTTACACTAATAAATCTGGCTCCAAAAATAGCCAAATGCTGCAGCCCGCAGACATATTCTGCATTCGTTTCTATAACACATGCTAAATTTTGCCCAGGCCCAGTGTAGACAGAGCATCTTGCAGCTGAGCGAAATATCACAGGTTTTGACCCTACTCAAGACAGTAAGAACTTTTAATTTTATTAGCCAGGCATCACAGCTTGGACTGAAAAGCCCCAAATGTACTAATAGTTTTACAGATAATCATTGTGCATGGTTTAAGGACATCAGGGAAGACCATTTGCATATAGTTTGCTCATGAACACATTTAGACTGTGTATATGATATACTGTCTACTTCAGTGTGAAATGTCATTATATAATGTACAATTTCTAAAATAATTATTAGGAGTTTAGATCATTTGAAAGGGACATGTAACACTTTGAGATTGCCTGAATACATCTACATGAGTTGTTTCCAAACAATCTTTAGAGTGATTGCAATAGATGATCCTTTGATACGCTATAAGGCCCATTTTTGTATTTTTCTAATAGAATAGAAGATTCTATTTTTTAAAGACAATGAGCCAGATTTACTATTTGTGCAGGCAGACAGGTTCTGCAATCACCACTTGCGATGTTGTATCGCATGGGGAAATTTAACATTGGAAAAGAGGATTCTTGTGTAATGCCACCCCCTACTCTGGCACAACCAATTGTGCTAGAGCAGGGAATGCCAATCCCCCCGAACAAGCAAGTGCTGAGGTGACTGAACACGCCACCTCTGAGTTGGCAGAGAGGAAAAAGAAGAGGTTTCCTTTCTGCTCCTTAAATATGTGGCAGTAGGCTCACTTATGCAAACCTGCTCCAAATAGCCGAAAAAGCTGTGAATGCAGCTTAAAGGGACAGTCTACACCAGAATTGTTATTGTTTTAAAAAATAGATAATCCCTTTATTACCCATTCCCCAGTTTTGCATAACCAACACAGTTATAATAATATACTTTTAACCTCTGTGATTATCTTGTATCTAAGCCTCTGCAAACTGCCCCTTTATTTCAGTTCTTTTGACAGACTTGCAGTTTAGCCAATCAGTGCCTGCTCCCAGATAACTTCACGTGCACGAGCACAGTGTTATCTATATGAAATACGTGAACTAACACCCTCTAGTGGTGAAAAACTGTTAAAATGCATTCTGAAAAGAGGTGGCCTTCAAGGTCTAAGAAATTAGCATATAAACCTCCTAGGTTAAGCTTTCAATTAAGAATACCAAGAGAACAAAGCAAAATTGGTGATAAAAGTAAAATGGAAAATTGTTTAAAATTACATGCTCTATGTGAATCATGAAAGTTTATTTTGGCCTAGACTGTCCCTTTAATAAATTTAGGCTAATGTCCCTTTAAACTGTAGTATGAAACATTTGCCTACCCCTGTTAGTTGCTGAACAAATTATGCACAACTATTGAGAATGGCCCCTTGCTGATGTTTGTGGTTTAGAAATGTTACATACTTATACATATATTTTTACTATTGACCTCCTACAACATGATTTAATTTATTTTGAACGAGTAGAATGGTTATTTTCACTGGCGTTTGATGAAAGACTGTTTCATTTAGTATTCAGTCACCAGTGATTGCATGTAGTGTGCTTAGAATACGTTTCATCCTGTGAAACTGTGGGGTTCCATTTGTTAATAATACTCCTAATCCCTCCTGTAAATAAGAGAAATATAAATAATGTGCAGCTCTTTATCTTTATTTATATACTTTAAAGGACTAATGCAACACATTAGCATTATCTGTTTAACTATGTGAGACATTAATATTATAATAGCAAAAGTAACAAAGGTTAGCGGAATACAAATAAAGGCATTATTGAACTTTTATGATTCAAATAAATTAAGCAATTTATTTCCAATGTATTTCTGTTAAAACATTTACTTTGTTCTCTTGAAAAGCATACCTAGGTAGGTTCAGGAGCAGAAATGCTTGACTAGGATCTAGCTGTTGATTGGTAGCTACAGACACACTTGTCATTGGCTTACCAGGTATGTTCAGTTAGGTCCCAGTAGTGCACTGCTGCAGACTATGGGCCAGATTACAAGTGGATCGATATTTAACGCTCCTGCTAGCACGCTAACTCCACTAGATGTACGCTTTTTGCACGTGTCGCATAACTCTTATATTGCAAGTTGAAAGTAAAATGTTTTCGCTCACTCGCTTACCCGATGTGCGCAAAAAGCCGAAGTTAGAATATTGCGACCGCATTAACCTATTCCCCCATAGAAGTCAATGGAGCAAAAAAGTGAAAAAAAACCTACTCATGCGCTAACCCGACATGAAATAGCTGAATATGTTCTATTTATTCATAAATACATTTTATGTATATATACTGTATATAATGTTTTTTTTTGGTAAAAGAAATATATATATGTGTGTGTGTGTGTATATATAACATATTCTGATATGTGCAGAACTTTGGAATGTAAAAATATTTACAGTAAATACAGAGTAAAACACTTTATTAAATATGAATATTGCATAAAAAGGCTTTTTCAAATTTTCATCTATTTGACTGCAAAGGGCTCCAATGCACTTCTATATATGTCTATATGTGTGTACATATGCATCTATGTGTTTATATGTTTACATATATACACATATAAATACATATATACACATATAAATACATATGTACACACATAAATAAATATATGTGTATATACAGTATATATATATATATATATATATATATATATATATATATATATATATATATATATATACACATATAATTATTTAGACATTTACAGTATATGTATGTATTTTTTTTCTATCACCTGAGACCTAATATCTTTGAGCCCTTATAACTTTTTTGTGCAATATTTGTTTTAAATAATTTTTATTAGATGTTATTATGAGTGTAACTGTACTTTGTAATGTATTGTTTTAAGTGTTTTGTGAAACAATTAACCAGAGCTCTGAGGTTGCTCTATCAAAATGTGCGTTAACTTCAATTGCGCTCAAGTGAATGCGTTTAGTTTCCACTACATCTGATGCGCGCAAACAGCTGCCATAAACCCAATATTGCTGGCTCGTAACTGTTAGTGTGCCATTCGTTTGCAGTTGCTAAACATATAGTCATATGCAGGCAACAATGCAGTAATAAACATTGTTATCCCACCACAAGAACAAAAGTTAGTGTTATCCCACCACAAGAACAAAAAAAGTGTGAAAAATATCTCTGTGGGGCCCAAATAGAAAAGACTTGCTAGCAGTGACAAATCCTCATATGGCGTATAGTAGGAAAATACTTAAGCGTGCATAAGTTGAAGACAAGTACTGAATCACATAAAGTCCAATGTCTTCAAAGGTATACGTAAAACATAGCATTTATTCTGTATACAAATACAATTAAATGAATTACATTACAGACCTGGAATTTGCAGTACTGTCAGTAGTGATAATAGAGAGAGAAATACCTGTGACCCGAGACAGAGAGAGAGAGAGAGAGAGAGAGACACTGCAAATTATGTTCATGTAGGTAGTCATACTCTTAATTACATGTATGTATTTGGAGTGTAATGTTTTCAAGATTAACATATGTATATATACATAAGATGTTGCAGTGTAATCTACACATATGAACAGAGGAATTAATATATTCCTTAGAAGATTTCATGTTAGAACGATTTCATATACATGCAAAGAAACATAAGAAAAACAGATAATGTATGTAGTGTATTAGTTAGTATAGTAGATTTAATAAAGTTGAACTTGTTATGGATTTATCCTTGAAAAAGGTCAAGGTTCCATCTTGTATTAATACCTTTCGGTTCTTTTGTTTGTAAATAAAAGATCCACTTTGCTTCTCTAAATAATAACTTCTTGAATCTATCTCATCCTCTTAGTGACTTTGGTATAAAGTCAATTGCTTGAATTTGGAAGGCATTTGTGGGATTGGGGTGGGTGGAGAAATGTTTAGCTACCCTTGTTTTTGGAGGATCTGCTTTAATATCATTTAGATGGTCCCTTGCTCTATCCTTTAACATGTGACTCGAGCATCCTACATATTGATCCTGGCATACTAAGCATGTGATTAATTATATGATGTACCTTGAAATACAATCCAAATGATATTTAATTTTATAATCTTTTTTTATTGTTGGTGGAAGAAAAAGTTTCACCCACTTGGATGTGTGTACATGTAAGGCATGGGTGGTGCCCACATTTGTAACAACCTTTTTTTGTTTAGCCAACTTTCTCTTGTTTTTAACATTTTGTTAGTAAATACATATTCTGCCACTTTATCTCATATTGTTGATGATCTTTTAGGTATATCCCACCACCACTCTGCCAATGGCTTCCCCAGCCACATCCACTCACAGTCCAACCATGCCCACTGCAAGACCCCCCCCCCCCCACACACACACGTGTAGCTTGCCCAGCCTCATCTCTGTTGTTGTGGCCCTGCCCCCAAAACTGGACCTCCAACAAGTACCCTTCCATTATTACATTCTAGTGATGCCACTGGGCACATGCCCTTCTATTTTTCAGGTAACCACAGTGGTAATGGTGGTCAACTGCTCCAGTTAGGTACTAGGGATTATTTGTATGGGGTATAGCATCTGTTTAGCCTTTAAAGGGGCAAAATGTAATTTAGCTCAAAATGTATTTTAGCTAACGAAAAGGGGTTTATCGTGGGTGTTTAGGCGTGTCAGGTTTACCACTGGTATTTACGAGTTGAAAGTAAACGCGATCAATTGAGCACAATCGAGATTTACGCTAGAATGATTACTGTGTCTTCAGAGCTCTGGTTAACTGTTTCACAAAACAAAAAAGGGTCACAAAACACATCAAAAACACATTACAAAGTACATTTACAATCATCATAACATCTAATAATAAAAATGATTAAAAAAATATTGCACATAGAAGTTATATAAAGGCTCAAAGATATGAGGTCTCAGGTGTCAGAAAAAAAAAAAGCCAGCCAACACATTATATATATATATATATATATATATATATATATATATATATATATATATATATATATATATATATATATATATGTCTAAATATGCATGTATGTGTACATATATATTTATATAAACATATAAATGCATTGGAGCCCTTTGCAGTTAAGTAGATGAAAACATGTAAAATCATATTTATACAATATTCATATAATAAAGGTATAAACTGTGTATTTACTGTAAATATTTCACATTCCTATGTTCTACACATAGCAGCATATGTATTTTTAAATAGATATATATTGTACCAAAATATCATATATATTGGGTATTAGTTTTTTTTAACTTTTTTTTGCTCCATTGACTTCTATGTGAACGCTCACGCGATATACTAAGTTCGGCTTTTTGCACTGATCAGGTTAGCGCTTGAGCAAAAACAGTTTACTTTTAACTTATGATACCAGTGCAAACCGGTGAGCGCAAAAAGATGAATTTCTAGCGCAGTAAACGCTCGAGAGGGAGCGTTAATTAAAAATGTTTAATAAAACAAAAGGTATAGTGTGTGGATACACACTGATCCTTCAGGGAGCGCTCTTAGTATAATGTGAAAGTGAGAAAAACTGCAACAATTGTTTAACAAAAAATATATATACATATCAGTGTAACAAATAATAGTCCATACAACCAAAAAATGTCCAAAATCTGAATGCAGTGCACAAAAGATCAGATGGTCAGCTCTCTATCATAGGGGGGTCAGAATCCTGGTGATCAAAATGGTCTGGAAGAGATAAACACAGAGGCGCCCAATGGCCTAAAATATACTCACAAACAGATTGCACCTATAAGTGCAAAGTAAGCAGACTGGAACCTCACAGTTGCCCAGCAAACTGGTAGAACACGGCCAGGAGTTGAAATAGGAATCCTTGCCAGAGAAGTCCAAGATTGTCCTAAAATGAAAGAAGCAAAGCCCACATAGCCCAGCACAGTTTGGCACAACAGTGTGTATGTAAGGGAAAAAGGCACACTTACATATCCCAAAGCACCTCCAGGTGCAATAAACACAGGCCGCCCAGCTGACTGATTCCAAAGGTATCAGCAAATGCAAAAATGATTCCTAGCAGTATTAGAGATGAAGTATCCCCAAATAAAATGTAACAGCAAGTGTATAAATTAAAAATAAACTTTATTTTTGCTGGGCAACTGTGAGGTTCCAGTCTGCTTACTTTGCACTTATAGGTGCAATTTGTTTGTGAGTATATTTTTTTGCCTAATCAAATCCACCTTGTGTTTTTGGTATTAGGCCATTGGGCGCCTCTGTGTTTATCTCTTCCAGACCAAAATGTTTAATTGTATATAGTAAAAAAAACCCGCTTTGTAATGTATTTAAATTATTTATTTTGCCTGTATTTCCTTTAACACAGAAAATAATTTGTTTTCCCACAGAGATTGAGTACACTCTTTAGAATTCACATCCCTAACCCAGCAACATTCTGCACAGTGACTGCTTGATTTGTACAGGAGCCCATTTATATCTGGCTTTAACTGACAACAGAAATGGGTGAAAGATAAACAACGCTCAATAGGTTTTTCAAGGGGTGTGTCCCTGGACTGAGAAGCAACGCAGCGTTTTGTTGGTATGGTTACAGCTTTAAATTATTTTATCCGTATATGTAGAACCGTGCATGTATTAAAATATATTTACATTACATAATTAATAGTTGCTAAAGAATATTGCTTAGGGACAACCTTACCATATATTTTTAAATGCATATGGTAACACTTTTTACATTTGTGACATACCAAGGATACTATTAAAGGGAGATTCAGTTCATTTTAACCCCATAAATTATTTGAATTAATGACAATAAAACATAACTGTAATACATACACAAAGAAAGAGTGTGTTTGTTCCACATGCCCTAGAAAAACAGAATCTTAAATAGTGTAACCTAAATATGCTGCAAGATGTATTATACACAGTGCTTGCTTAGCACAGTGCACAAAATAATTTGCAATTTACTATAATTGTTCACAATCAAGAGAGATAAGCTAAAAAATTAGGAGTTTGAGGTTTTTGTTTTTTAACAGTGAGTTTTTTTTAGCAAAGTGACACAATTTTGCATAATTTAAATCATTTTAAAATGTGTATCTTGTATGTAGATCTTTTGCAGTTCATTATTTTGCAGGCCTATATTTAAAGAGAATGATGGTCTCCTTTATATTTATTTGGTAATTGAAATAGCAAATGTTGCCTGTCCTTTCCCCACCTACACTGAAAATATTTTCTCTGTCAAAAAGCTATGTACATAGAAGACAGTAGAACTGATAACACTCTCCCAGTAGAGGGTATGAGGGAGAGGCCTGCTTTACTGGCAGGCTCAGCCCATTGTTATGGGCATCTTCTAGTTAATTGCTTTAATGAGAAAAATAGATATTTTAAATGCAGAAATAAACATGAAGTAATCATTTCCGATATATTTAATACTCTGCAAGAAGTATAACAAGTCATTTGGAAAACATTAAAGCGACATGAAACCCAAATTTCTTTCTTTCATGATTCAGATTGAGAATACAATTTTACAAAGTTTCCCATTTTCTTCTATTATCATTTTTTTTGTTCTCATGTTATTCTTTGTTGAAGAGATATCTAGATAGGTAGCATGCACATGCCTGAAGCACTACATGACAGAAAATAGTGTTGCCATCTTGTGTTCTTGCTAATGTATAACATTGTAAAACTACTGCCATATAGTGCTTCAGACCACATGCACGCTACTGAACTTGCCTTCTTTCTTTTCAACAAAGGATAACAAGAAAATGAAGAAAAATTGATAATGGGAGAACATTGGAAAGTAGTTTGAATCATGAATCATCTGAAAAAGTGGGTTTTATGTCCCTTTTAGGGGAAACAAATTAATCTAGGTTAACACCCCCTTAAAGTGACAAACGTCAAAATTAAACTTGCATGATTCTGATAAAGCAGGCAATTTTAAACAAATTTTTAACAAAACGTGTCTTTTTATATTTACACTTTTTGAGTCACCAGCTGCCACTGAGCATGTGCAAAAATTCACAGAATATACGTATATGCATTTGTGATTGGCTGATGGCTGTCACATGAAACAGGGGGAGAGGAAATAGACATAACTTTGAAATTTGTCACAAAAAAAAATCTACTACTCATTTGAAGTTCAGACTAAGTGCTATTGCATTGTATTTTTATCATGCATTTGTTGATTATGCAAATCTATGTATTTAGTGGTCCTTTAAAAGTCAAACATTAGGACATAAAAAAACATCTTATTTATTTTTCTCATTTTGACAAGTTTATGAATTCTTATCTAGACCATAGATAAATACACAAGAACAAAAACAGAGTAAGGCAGGAAGATGAATAGAAGGGTAAGGTAGAAATATAGAAAAGATAGTGAGAATGAGAAGGTATCTGTTACATTACAAATAGTTTCCCTGTACACGTTTTATACACATTACAGTGTGATATTTCCAGTCAGTCTTTAATACTGTAGCTTTTGTCACATGTGTTTAAAGCACCTGCCTTATGCTTAGTGAGACCATGTGTTCGCTTTGTTTAACCCTCTTGGGAATATAACAGGTGGAGGAGCTCACATTCCTCCATATATTTATATAAGATCAACAAATTAAAATTTGGTCAAATTTTAGAGCAATCCAAATATTTAAGAGCAACAAACTTTTTGTGACATCAACCGGTTTGGTATATATGAACAAAACAGTGATTTAAACCATTGGGTGCCAGTAATACATATACAAAAAAGTGGTTTAGCCCCTTGGTTACTACAGTGTTTTAACTCATTGGTTGCTGGTAGTGATAAAACACACAGAAATATGTATTCCCTTGATTGCCTGTAACAGCAGTAATTTAGCGTTTTGATTGCCTCTCCTTAAAGGGGCAGTTTACTGTAACATTTTCTAATTTTCTACCTTTTAATTTGTTCCTAATTCTTAGGGTGACCATATTGCCGCTTTAAAAAGGGACACATATGAGAAATACATATGTCAGGGTTCTTAAACAAAACATTTCTTTAAACAGCCCCGAAAACAGCCCTGACATATGTATTTTTTATATGGGTCCCTTTTTAAAGCGGCAATATGGTCACCCTACTAATTCTCCATTTTACCCGCTGGAATGTATTAAGTTGTGTGCAAGTAGCCCCTTAATTTCTGACTGTAGAATAGCTATGTGAACATAGCCAGCAAAAAAAAAAAATTACACTCCCAGCGGGGGGAGTAGGTGCGATAAGTAATAAAATGTTAATGTTCAATTGCTTTCTCTAAGTATTGGGCTTTAGTTTACAGAGATAAGATAAGAATGTATGTGTGTGTTTAGAAAGTGATCCCATTTTAATGGGCTTTGGTGTCACATAACAAAACCAGCTAGTTTGTATACAAAAAAAAGCTAAAGGTGCAATTTCTCATACATTTTATACCCTGCTGCTGGTATAACAAGTCATTGGAAATACATTAAAAAGGGACAGTAAAGTCAAAATTAAACTTAAATGTATTGGATAGATCATGAAGTTTTAAAAACCTTTCTATTTTACTTCTATTATGAATTCTGCTTAGTTCTCCCAGTATCCTTTCTTGATGAGTAATTCTAGGTGAGCTCAGGAGCATGCATGTGTCTTTAGTCTTTGGCAGCACTGTTTGCAACATTGTTTATAGAAATGTTATACATAGTTCCAAACACTGCTGCCATAGACTGCTAAAGACACGTGCATGCTCCTGAGCTTCTATTAGCCTACCTAGATTTACTCTTCAACAAAGGATACCAAGAGAAAAAATGAAGTAAATTGGAATGTTGTTATAAAACTGCATGTTCTGTTTGAATTTTAAAAGTTTAATTTTGACTTTACTGTCCCATTGGGAAACCAGATTTACAGTATACTGTCCCTTAACCTTGCATGTGTAGCAGTGCAGTAATGCTCCTCAGAGTAGCAATGCATTATGGTCCCTGTGTGCGAGTTTGACTAGTTGCTTAACCCCTTTATTAAAGGGATGAAGCCCAGAATTTTTATTTCATGATTTATGAAGAGAATACAATTTGTCTTGCAAGGTGTATCCAGTCCACGGCTTTATCCTTTACTTGTGGGATATTCTCATTCCCTACAGGAAGTGGCAAAGAGAGCACACAGCAGAGCTGTCCATATAGCTCCCCCTCTAGCTCCGCCTCCCAGTCATTCTCTTTGCCGGCTCTGACAGCAGGGCCTCTTTGCTGGAGGGTAAAGTGAATGTGGTGTTAGATTTAGAGCTGCAACAACTAATCGTCATAATCGATAATAATCGATTATGAAAATAGTTGTCAATGAATCTCATAATCGATTAGTTGGTTTGCAATTAGTTGGTCTGTGCACAACACCATCTGCTTCACTCCAATGAACTCCTGCACATGGTATTGTGTTTTATGGTTATGTCCTTAACCTAAAGGACGTCTACAGACGTCTACTTTTCACTTTTTCAGGACAGTATACGTTTACAACTACCCCTGGCTGACGTGTAACCCAGATATAATAGTCATCATTTGGATTGTTTATATTAAATCAGGTGATTTGGAACTATGCTTTGCATGATATAGTGCCAAGCTTGTTATTTACACCTAGCCCTAGATTGATGGGAGTTATTTAAATTGATGTGCACTATTATCTGTTTGCACAATTATTAACGTATTGCTGATTATATGTACTGTAAAAATAAATGTGTAAGGCTTTGTCCTGTTATTGATACAGGGAGTGCAGAATTATTAGGCAAATGAGTATTTTGACCACATCATCCTCTTTATGCATGTTGTCTTACTCCAAGCTGTATAGGCTCGAAAGCCTACTACCAATTAAGCATATTAGGTGATGTGCATCTCTGTAATGAGAAGGGGTGTGGTTTAATGACATCAACACCCTATATCAGGTGTGCATAATTATTAGGCAACTTCATTTCCTTTGGCAAAATGGGTCAAAAGAAGGACTTGACAGGCTCAGAAAAGTCAAAAATAGTGAGATATCTTGCAGAGGGATGCAGCACTCTTAAAATTGCAAAGCTTCTGAAGCGTGATTATCGAACAATCAAGCGTTTCATTCAAAATAGTCAACAGGGTCGCAAGAAGCGTGTGGAAAAACCAAGGCGCAAAATAACTGCCAATGAACTGAGAAAAGTCAAGCGTGCAGCTGCCAAGATGCCACTTGCCACCAGTTTGGCCATATTTCAGAGCTGCAACATCACTGGAGTGCCCAAAAGCACAAGGTGTGCAATACTCAGAGACATGGCCAAGGCTGAAAGACGACCACCACTGAACAAGACACACAAGCTGAAACGTCAAGACTGGGCCAAGAAATATCTCAAGACTGATTTTTCTAAGGTTTTATGGACTGATGAAATGAGAGTGATTCTTGATGGGCCAGATGGATGGGCCCGTGGCTGGATTGGTAAAGGGCAGAGAGCTCCAGTCCGACTCAGACGCCAGCAAGGTGGAGGTGGAGTACTGGTTTGGGCTGGTATCATCAAAGATGAGCTTGTGGGGCCTTTTCGGGTTGAGGATGGAGTCAAGCTCAACTCCCAGTCCTACTGCCAGTTTCTGGAAGACACCTTCTTCAAGCAGTGGTACAGGAAGAAGTCTGCATCCTTCAAGAAAAACATGATTTCTCCAACATAGGTGTGTCCGGTCCACGGCGTCATCCTTACTTGTGGGATATTCTCTTCCCCAACAGGAAATGGCAAAGAGTCCCAGCAAAGCTGGTCACATGATCCCTCCTAGGCTCCGCCCACCCCAGTCATTCTCTTTGCCGTTGCACAGGCAACATCTCCACGGAGATGGTTAAGAGTTTTTTGGTGTTTAAATGTAGTTTTTATTCTTCTATCAAGTGTTTGTTATTTTAAAATAGTGCTGGTATGTACTATTTACTCTGAAACAGAAAAAAGATGAAGATTTCTGTTTGTAAGAGGAAGATGATTTTAGCAGAAGTTACTAAAATCGATTGCTGTTTCCACACAGGACTGTTGAGATGAAGTAACTTCAGTTGGGGGAAACAGTTAGCAGACTTTTCTGCTTAAGGTATGACTGGCCATATTTCTAACAAGACCATGTAATGCTGGAAGGCTGTCATTTCCCCTCATGGGGACCGGTAAGCCATTTTCTTAGTTAAATAAAAGAATAAAGGGCTTCAAAAGGGCTTAAAAAACTGGTAGACATTTTTCTGGGCTAAAACGATTGCTTTACTAGGCATATTATGCAGATTCTAACTATTAATGGTTATTATAATCTTGGGGATTGTTTAGAAAAACGGCAGGCACTGTGTTGGACACCTTTTTCAGATGGGGGCCTTTTCTAGTTATAGACAGAGCCTCATTTTCGCGCCACTAATGCGCAGTTGTTTTTGGAGAACAAGGCATGCAGATGCATGTGTGAGGAGCTAAGAATCACTGAAAAAGCTTATAGAAGGCATCATTTGGTATCGTATTCCCCTCTGGGCTTGGTTGGGTCTCAGCAAAGCATATAGCTGGGACTGTATAGGGGTTAAATGTAAAAACGGCTCCGGTTCCGTTAATTTAAGGGTTAAAGCTCTGAAATTTGGTGTGCAATACTTTTAATGCTTTAAAACACTGTGGTGAAATTTTGGTGAATTTTGAACAATTCCTTCATACTTTTTCACATATTCAGTAATAAAGTGTTTTCAGTTTGAAATTTAAAGTGACAGTAACGGTTTTATTTTAAAACGTTTTTTGTGCTTTGTTGACAAGTTTAAGCCTGTTTAACATGTCTGTACCATCAGATAAGCTATGTTCTATATGTATGAAAGCCAAGGTGTCTCCCCATTTAAATTTATGTGATAATTGTGCCATAGTGTCCAAACAAAGTAAGGACAGTAATGCCACAGATAATGATATTGCCCAAGATGATTCCTCAAATGAGGGGAGTAAACATGATACTACATCATCCCCTTCTGTGTCTACACCAGTTTTGCCCCACACAGGAGGCCCCTAGTACATCTAGTGCGCCAATTCTTATTACCATGCAACAATTAACGGTAGGGCTGCAACAACTAATCGGTAAGTTTTGATCATAAAAATAGTTGTCAACAAATCTCATTATCAATTAGGTGGTCAGCGATTAGTTGGTCAGTTGCACAGCACCAGCTGCTTTAATCTGACGATTTACTGCAACTAAGATTGTGCAAAAAAAATTGAATTTATTTATTTTTTTAATCTTTTTTTTCTATCCGATTAATCGGACAATAATTATCCGATTAATCGGATAGAAAAAATAATAATAAATAAAAATGTTTGCACAATACCATGTGCAGGAGTTCATCGGATTGAAGCAGCTGGTGCTGTGCAATTAACCAACTAATCTCTGACCACCTAATTGATAATGACATTCTTTGACAACTATTTTTATGATCAATCTTACCGATTAGTTGTTGCAGCCCTAATTAACGGCTGTAATGGATAACTCTATAGCAAATATTTTATCCAAAATGCCTACTTATCAGAGAAAGCGCGATTGCTCTGTTTTAAACACTGAAGAGCAAGAGGACGCTGATGATAATTGTTCTGTCATACCCTCACACCAATCTGAAGGGGCCATGAGGGAGGTTTTGTCTGAGGGAGAAATTTCAGATTCAGGAAAGATTTCTCAACAAGCTGAACCTGATGTTGTGACATTTAAATTTAAATTAGAACATCTCCGCGCACTGCTTAAGGAGGTATTATCTACTCTGGATGATTGTGACAATTTGGTCATTCCAGAGAAGTTATGTAAGATGGACAAGTTCCTAGAGGTTCCGGTGCCCCCCGACGCTTTTCCTATACCCAAGCGGGTGGCGGACATAGTAAATAAGGAGTGGGAAAGGCCCGGCATACCTTTTGTTCCCCCCCCCCTATATTTAAGAAATTATTTCCTATAGTCGACCCCAGAAAGGACTTATGGCAGACAGTCCCCAAGGTCGAGGGGGCGGTTTCTACTCTAAACAAACGCACTACTATTCCTATCGAAGATAGTTGTGCTTTCAAAGATCCTATGGATAAAAAATTAGAGGGTTTGCTTAAAAAGATTTTTGTTCAGCAAGGTTACCTTCTACAACCAATTTCATGCATTGTTCCTGTCACTACGGCAGTGTGTTTCTGGTTCGAGGAACTAGAAAAGTCGCTCAATAAAGAATCTTCGTATGAGGAAGTTATGGACAGAGTTCAAGCACTTAAATTGGCTAACTCTTTTATTTTAGATGCCGCTTTGCAATTAGCTAGATTAGCGGCGAAAAATTCAGGGTTTGCTATCGTGGCGCGCAGAGCGCTTTGGCTAAAGTCTTGGTCAGCGGATGTGTCTTCCAAGACAAAATTGCTTAACATTCCTTTCAAGGGTAAAACATTATTTGGACCTGATTTGAAAGAAATTATTTCAGACATCACTGGGGGAAAGGGCCACGCCCTCCCACAGGATAGGTCTTTTAAGGCTAAAAATAAGCCTAATTTTCGTCCCTTTCGCAGAAACGGACCAGCCTCTAATTCTACATCCTCTAAGCAAGAGGGTAATACTTCACAACCCAAACCAGCCTGGAGACCAATGCAAGGCTGGAACAAGGGTAAGCAGGCCAAGAAGCCTACCACTGCTACCAAAACAACATGAAGGGATGGCCCCCGATCCGGGACCGGATCTGGTGGGGGGCAGACTTTCTCTCTTTGCTCAGGCTTGGGCAAGAGATGTTCAGGATCCTTGGGCGCTAGAAATAGTTTCTCAAGGTTATCTCCTGGAATTCAAGGAACTACCCCCAAGGGGAAGGTTCCACAGGTCTCAATTATCTTCAAACCAAATAAAAAGACAGGCATTCTTACATTGTGTAGAAGACCTGTTAAAAATGGGAGTGATTCATCCAGTTCCAATAAGAGAACAAGGGATGGGTTTTTAGTCCAACCTGTTCATAGTTCCCAAAAAGAGGGAACATTCAGACCAATTTTGGATCTCAAGATCCTAAACAAATTTCTCAAGGTTCCATCGTTCAAAATGGAAACTATTCGAACGATCCTACCTACTATCCAGGAAAATCAGTTTATGACTACCGTAGATTTAAAGGATGCGTACCTACATATTCCTATCCACAAGGAACATCATCAGTTCCTAAGGTTCGCTTTTCTGGACAAGCATTACCAGTTTGTGGCACTTCCATTCGGATTAGCCACTGCTCCAAGGATTTTCACAAAGGTACTAGGGTCCCTTCTAGCGGTTCTAAGACCAAGGGGCATTGCAGTAGTACCTTACTTGGACGACATCCTGATTCAAGCGTCGTCTCTGTCAAAAGCAAAGGCTCATACGGACATCGTCCTAGCCTTTCTCAGATCTCACGGATGGAAAGTGAACAAAGAAAAAAGTTCTCTGTCCCCGTCAACAAGAGTTCCCTTCTTGGGAACAATAATAGATTCCTTAGAAATGAGGATTTTTCTGACAGAGGTCAGAAAATCAAAAATTCTAAGCTCTTGTCAAGTACTTCATTCTGTTCTTCGTCCTTCCATAGCGCAGTGCATGGAAGTAATAGGATTGATGGTTGCAGCAATGGACATAGTTCCTTTTGCACGAATTCATCTAAGACCATTACAACTGTGCATGCTCAGACAGTGGAATGGGGATTATACAGACTTGTCTCCGACGATTCAAGTAGATCAAAAGACCAGAGATTCACTCCGTTGGTGGCTGACCCTGGACAATCTGTCACAGGGAATGAGCTTCCGCAAACCAGAGTGGGTCATTGTCACGACCGACGCCAGCCTGGTGGGCTGGGGCGCGGGCTGGGAACCCCTGAAAGCTCAGGGTCTATGGTCTCGGGAAGAATCTCTTCTCCCGATAAACATTCTGGAACTGAGAGCGATATTCAATGCTCTCAAAGCTTGGCCTCAACTAGCAAAGGCCAAATTCATAAGGTTTCAATCAGACAACATGACGACTGTTGCATATATCAATCATCAGGGGGGAACAAGGAGTTCCCTGGCGATGGAAGAAGTGACCAAAATAATTCAATGGGCGGAGGATCACTCCTGCCACTTGTCTGCAATCCACATCCCAGGAGTGGAAAATTGGGAAGCGGATTTTCTGAGTCGTCAGACATTCCATCCGGGGGAGTGGGAACTCCATCCGGAAATCTTTGCCCAAATAACTCAATTATGGGGCATTCCAGACATGGATCTGATGGCGTCTCGTCAAAACTTCAAGGTTCCTTGCTACGGGTCCAGATCCAGGGATCCAAAGGCGACTCTAGTAGATGCACTAGTAGCACCTTGGACCTTCAACCTAGCTTATGTATTCCCACCGTTTCCTCTCATTCCCAGGCTGGTAGCCAGGATCATTCAGGAGAGGGCTTCGGTGATCTTGATAGCTCCTGCGTGGCCACGCAGGACTTGGTATGCAGACCTGGTGAATATGTCATCGGCTCCACCATGGAAGCTACCTTTGAGACAGGACCTTCTTGTTCAAGGTCCATTCGAACATCCGAATCTGGTTTCCCTCCAGCTGACGGCTTGGAGATTGAACGCTTGATTTTATCAAAGCGTGGATTTTCAGATTCTGTAATAGATACTCTGATTCAGGCTAGGAAGCCTGTAACTAGAAAAAAATATATCTGTTGGTGTGAATCCAAAGGATTGCCATGGAACAAGATAAAGATTCCTAAGATTCTATCCTTTCTACAAGAAGGTTTGGAGAAAGGATTATCTGCAAGTTCTCTTAAGGGACAGATTTCTGCTTTATCTGTCTTACTACACAAACGACTGGCAGCTATGCCAGATGTTCAAGCTTTTGTTCAGGCTCTGGTTAGGATCAAGCCTGTTTATAGACCTTTGACTCCTCCCTGGAGTTTAAATCTAGTTCTTTCAGTTCTTCAAGGGGTTCCGTTTGAACCCTTACATTCCGTAGATATTAAGTTATTATCTTGGAAAGTTTTGTTTTTGGTTGCAATTTCTTCTGCTAGAAGAGTTTCAGAGTTATCTGCTCTGCAGTGTTCTCCGCCCTATCTGGTGTTCCATGCAGATAAGGTCGTTTTGCGTACTAAGCCTGGTTTTCTTCCGAAAGTTGTTTCCAACAAAAATATTAACCAGGAGATAGTTGTACCTTCTTTGTGTCCGAATCCAGTTTCAAAGAAGGAACGTTTGTTACACAATTTGGACGTAGTCCGTGCTCTAAAATTCTATTTAGAGGCTACCAAAGATTTCAGACAAACATCTTCCTTGTTTGTTGTTTATTCTGGTAAAAGGAGAGGTCAAAAAGCGACTTCTACCTCTCTTTCCTTTTGGCTTAAAAGCATTATCCGATTGGCTTATGAGACTGCCGGACGGCAGCCTCCTGAAAGAATCACAGCTCACTCCACTAGGGCTGTGGCTTCCACATGGGCCTTCAAGAACGAGGCTTCTGTTGACCAGATATGTAAGGCAGCGACTTGGTCTTCACTGCACACTTTTGCCAAATTTTACAAATTTGATACTTTTGCTTCTTCGGAGGCTATTTTTGGGAGAAAGGTTTTGCAAGCCGTGGTGCCTTCCATTTAGGTGCCTGATTTGCTCCCTCCCTTCATCCGTGTCCTAAAGCTTTGGTATTGGTTCCCACAAGTAAGGATGACGCCGTGGACCGGACACACCTATGTTGGAGAAAACAGAATTTATGCTTACCTGATAAATTACTTTCTCCAACGGTGTGTCCGGTCCACGGCCCGCCCTGGTTTTTTAATCAGGTCTGATGAATTATTTTCTCTAACTACAGTCACCACGGTATCATATGCTTTCTCCTATATATATTTCCTCCTGTCCGTCGGTCGAATGACTGGGGTGGGCGGAGCCTAGGAGGGATCATGTGACCAGCTTTGCTGGGACTCTTTGCCATTTCCTGTTGGGGAAGAGAATATCCCACAAGTAAGGATGACGCCGTGGACCGGACACACCGTTGGAGAAAGTAATTTATCAGGTAAGCATAAATTCTGTTTTTCATGCAGGACAATGCTCCATCACACGCGTCCAAGTACTCCACAGCGTGGCTGGCAAGAAAGGGTATAAAAGAAGAAAATCTAATGACATGGCCTCCTTGTTCACCTGATCTGAACCCCATTGAGAACCTGTGGTCCATCATCAAATGTGAGATTTACAAGGAGGGAAAACAGTACACCTTTCTGAACAGTGTCTGAGAGGCTGTGGTTGCTGCTGCACGCAATGTTGATGGTGAACAGATCAAAACACTGACAGAATCCATGGATGGCAGGCTTTTGAGTGTCCTTGCAAAGAAAGGTGGCTATATTGGTCACTGATTTGTTTTTGTTTTGTTTTTGAATGTCAGAAATGTATATTTGTGAATGTTGAGATGTTATATTGGTTTCACTGGTAAAAATAAATAATTGAAATGGGTATATATTTGTTTTTTGTTAAGTTGCCTAATAATTATGCACAGTAATAGTCACCTGCACACACAGATATCCCCCTAAAATAGCTAAAACTAAAAACAAACTAAAAACTACTTCCAAAAATATTCAGCTTTGATATTAATGAGTTTTTTGGGTTCATTGAGAACATGGTTGTTGTTCAATAATAAAATTAATCCTCAAAAATACAACTTGCCTAATAATTCTGCACTCCCTGTATACAGTCCATAGCACTTTTGATTTGTTTTTATTGTTTTTTTATATTTTTAATAAATTGTGATAATATGTACCAGATTCAACCTTTATAAGTATATATTCGTTATTTTTAGAGCAGACTAGATATTTCCCCTAACCTTATAGCTGGTTATTTACCATTGCATATAGATATTCAAGATATTTTTATGTTAGAATGAAGTCAAGGGTTACTTTATTGAGAGGTCCCTTGCCAAGGTAGAAAACACTTAGCATTGGTGAAGAGCTAACAAAGATAAATATCCCACTTTGGTGAAATTGGCAAAACCCTACATATACACCTCAAC
This sequence comes from Bombina bombina, assembly GCF_027579735.1. NCBI lineage: Eukaryota > Metazoa > Chordata > Amphibia > Anura > Bombinatoridae > Bombina > Bombina bombina. The sequence continues at coordinate 970,137,562 of NC_069502.1, forward strand.
AGCCTTTTCTCTGCTGCAGGAAATATAGCTGCAAACAGAGAACCAACCTTAGCCAGAAGCAGGTGGACATGTTGAGATGTTTGCATTTCAATGCAAAGTTTCTGAAAGAGTGAATAACAGAATGTTATTAACAGTGATAGTCTAGCTCTTTCTAGTTCTACCTCTTTTCAAACAGTTTATGGTTTTGTTTTGTTTAATTATAAAACTGTGCTCTGCTGCTTAAAAATTGAAGAAACAGTTGTGTTAATGTAAAGTTTTAGTCTGAAGTTTATATTTGTAACACTCATTATGTGGATTTTATTTAAAACATAGAAAACCATTATTGATTCTCTTTTTATCCGATTAGTCGATTAATCGAAAAAATAATCGGCTGATTAATAGATTATGGAAATAATCGTTAGTTGCAGTCCTAGTTAGATTTGTAGTTTTATATCTTCAATCAAGAGTTTGTTATTTTTAAATGGTACCGGTTTGTACTATTTACTCTATAGCAGAAATATGATGAAGAATTCTGCTGAGAGGAAAATGATTTTAGCATGTTGTAACTAAAATCTATTGCTGTTCCCACACAGGACTGAGGAGTACCAGAAAACTTCAGTTGGGGGGAACAGTTTGCAGGCTTAACTGCAATAAGGTATGTTCAGTCATCTTTTTCTAGACAAGACTCAGTTAATGCTAGAAGACTGACAAGAATCCCCATGTGGGGAAGGTAAGCCATGTACTGAGACTCAGTTTAGAAGGAAGGCTTACTTAACAGGGCTCAATAGGCTGGTGGACACTGTTACAGGGCAATCGATTATTTAATGGGAAAAAATACTCATTATAGACGTTTTTATGCACTTTGGTGTGTTATTATGGGGTTATCTTCCACATGGCATATGTTTAGACACCTATTTGGTATTTTGAAGGCCCCACAACTCCGGAGTGAAGGGGGAGGGGGCCTAAAATTTGCGCCTCAGTTGCGCAGTTAATATTGGCAGACAGTTCATGCAGCTTCACGTGGAGGGTCCAGAGACTGCTTGAGGACTTCAGAGAAGCTTGTTTTCCACAAAACTAGTCCCCAGGGGCAGGTAGGCCACAGCAGTAAGCTGTGGCAAGGTGCTGTAGTTTATTAACCGGTTGTCAGCTTTAGGTTGCTCCGGTTTGGGCATTAAGGGGTTAATTGGGCTAATGGTTGTGCAATCATTTCAAAGCCTTAGGCTCATGCGGTAAAAATTTCAGAGAGATTGGATCATTTTTCACGGTTTGGTAAAATTGTGTGCGCTTTCTATTTCTTAAAGGCACAGTAACGTTTTTTTTCAAATTTTAAATTTTATTGAATAAAGTGTTTCCAAGCCTGCTTGTGAATAATACTAGTCTGTTAAACATGTCTGACACTAAAGAGAGGCCTTGCTCTATGTGTTTAGAAGCCATGGTGGAACCCCCTCTAAAATTGTGTTCCAAGTGCACTAATGTGTCTATACACTTTAAAGATCATATTGTGTCACTTAATAATGTAGCCCTAGATGATTCTTTGACGGAAGGTAACGAGGATAGTCCGCCTTCCTCTCCCCATGTGTCGCCACCAGTTACGCGCGCACAAGCGATGCCTAGTACCTCTAGTGCATTGGCCCCTATTACATTACAACAATTAGCGACAGTCATGGATAATTCCCTTGCGATATTTTTATCCAAACTGCCAGTTTTTCCTAAAAAGCGTGATAGCTCTGTTTTAAGAACAGATTATGAGCAGTCAGAAGCTTTGGGAGGTTTATCTGAAGTACCCTCACAACACTCTGAAGTGCCGGTGAGGGATTTGATGTCTGAAGGAGAAATTTCTGACTCAGGAAAGGTTTCTCAGCGGGCAGAATCAGATTCATTAGCGTTTAAATTTAAACTGCAACACCTCCGCGTATTGCTTAGGGAGGTATTAGCCACTCTGGATGATTGTGATCCTATGGTGGTCCCAGAGAAATTGTGTAAAATGGACAAGTACCTAGAGGTCCCTGTATACACTGATGCGTTTCCGATCCCTTAAAGGGTTGCGGATATTGTTACTAGGGAGTGGGATAGACCAGGTGTCCCTTTTGTCCCCCCCCCCCCTATTTTTAAGAAAATGTTCCCCATAAATGACCCCAGGCGGGACTCGTGGCAGACGGTCCCGAAGGTTGAGGGGGCAGTTTCTACGCTTGCTAAGCGCACAACCATACCAATTGAAGACAGTTGTGCTTTTAAAGATCCGATGGATAAAAAATTAGAAGGTTTACTGAAGAAAATTTTTGTTCAACAAGGTTTCCTTCTCCAACCTATTGCCTGCATTATTCCTGTAACTACTGCAGTGGCTTTCTGGTTTGAGGCGCTGGAGGAGTCGCTCCAGACGGAGACCTAATACGACGAAATTATGGATAGAATTAAGGCTTTAAAGCTGGCTAATTCTTTTATCACGGATGCCGCCTTGCAATTAGCTAAGTTAGCGGCAAAAAAATCAGGTTTCGCCATTAAAGTGAAGGTCAATTTTCATCAATGAGTGCCCGGTTTTTAAAAATACTTTTTAAAACAGGGGCACTTTCATTGATGAAAATTAACATTGCACTGGATTTTAAGAAATACTTACCTTTTTCTCCTGCAAAACCGGATCGCCGATCTCAGCCTCAGTTCCTCTGTAGTGACGTCAGAAATGACAAAAACCGGCTTCCTCCAATCATGGATTGCACCCCAGAGCGTCCAGCTCGTGATGCCTGGCTGTGATTGGAGGAAGCCAGTTTCGTCATTGCTGTTGTCTACAGCAGGAAGAAGAAGGAGGGAGATCGTCGATCCGGCTTTGCAGAAGTAAAAGGTAAGTATTTCTTAAAATCCAGTGCAATGTTAATTTTCATCAATGAAAGTGCCCCTGATTTTAAAAGTATTTTTAAAAACCGGGCACTCATTGATGAAAATTGACCTTCACTTTAAGGCGCGCAGAGTGCTTTGGCTCAAGTCATGGTCGGCCGATGTGTCGTCAAAATCTAAATTGTTAAATATCCCTTTCAAGGGGAAGACCCTTTTCGGGCCAGAATTGAAAGAGATTATTTCAGAAATCACCGGGGGAAAGGGCCATGCTCTTCCTCAGGACAAGCCCTTTAAGGTTAGAAACAAAGCTAATTTTCATTCCTTTCGTAACTTCAGGAGCGGTCCGGCTTCAGCCTCTACAGCTGCAAAGCAAGAGGGTAACGCTTCACAGCCCAAGGCAACCTGGAAGCCTTACCAGGGCTGGAACAAGGGTAAACTGGCCAAAAAGCCTGCAGCTGCTACCAAGACAGCATGAAGGGGTAGCCCCCGATCCGGGACCAGATCTGGTAGGGGGCAGGCTCTCTCTCTTCGCTCAGGCGTGCGCAAGAGATGTTCACGATCCCTGGGCAGTAGAGATTGTTACCCAGGGATATCTTCTAGAATTCAAGGACTCCCCTCCAAAGGGAAGGTTTCACATTTCTCGTCTGTCTTCAGACCAGACAAAGAAAGAGGCGTTCTTACGCTGTGTAGAAGATCTACTCACGATGGGAGTGATATGTTCAGTTCCAATTGCAGAACAAGGAACAGGCTTTTACTCAAACCTGTTTGTGGTTCCCAAAAAAGAGGGAACTTTCAGACCAATCCTGGATCTAAAAATTCTAAACCAATTCCTCAGAGTCCCATCATTCAAGATGGAGACCATTCGAACAATCTTACCAATGATCCAGGAAGGTCAATATATGACTACCGTGGATTTAAAGGATGCGTACCTACATATCCCTATCCACAAAGATCATCACCCGTTTCTCAGGTTCGCTTTTCTGGACAAGCATTTCCAGTTCGTGGCTCTTCCCTTCGGTTTGGCCACTGCTCCCAGAATTTTCACAAAGGTGCTAGGTTCCCTTCTGGCGGTGCTAAGACCGCGGGGCATAGCAGTAGCGCCTTATCTAGACGACATCCTAATTCAGGCGGCGTCTTTTTTTCCCAGAGCCAAGGCTCACGCGGAAATTGTACTGGCCTTTCTAAGGTCTCAAGGGTGGAAGGTGAACGTCGAAAAGAGTTCTCTGTCCCCGTTCACAAGGGTTCCCTTCCTGGGAACACTAATAGATTCGGTAGAAATGAAAATATTTCTGACGGAGGTCAGAAAGTTAAAGCTTTTGGCAACTTGCCGAGTACTTCATTCCACTCCTCAGTCATCTATAGCTCAGTGCATGGAGGCAATCGGATTAATGGTAGCGGCAATGGACATAGTCCCTTTTGCTCGAATACATCTCAGACCACTACAACTGTGCATGCTCAAACAGTGGAATGAGAATTACGCAGACTTGTCTCCTCAGATACAATTGGACCAGAGGACCAGAGACTCTCTTCTCTGGTGGTTGTCTCAGGATCATCTGTCTCAGGGAACATGTTTCCGCAGACCAGAATGGATAATCGTAACAACCGATGCCAGTCTGTTAGGCTGGGGTGCAGTCTGGGACTCCCTGAAAGCTCAGGGCCTATGGTCCCGGGAAGCATCTCTTCTTCCGATAAACATTTTGGAACCGAGAGCGATATTCAATGCGCTTCAGGCATGGCCTCAACTAGCTGTGGCAAAATTCATCAGATTTCAGTCGAACAACATCACAACTGTAGCTTACATCAATCATCAGGGGGGAACGAAGAGTTCCTTAGTGATGAAGGAAGTCTCCAAAATAATCGAGTGGGCGGAGGATCACTCCTGCCATCTCTCAGCAATTCACATCCCAGGAGTGGACAACTGGGAAGCAGATTTTCTGAGTCGTCAGACTTTTCACCCGGGGGAGTGGGAACTCCACCCGGAGGTTTTTGCTTAGCTGACTCAGCTATGGGCACTCCAGAATTGGATCCCGTCAGAACACCAAACTTCCTCTCTACGGATCCAGGTCCAGGGACCCCAAGGCGGTATTGATAGATTCTCTAGCAGCGAATCAGTCCGTCAATTTGGCTTATGTCTTTCCACCGTTTCCTCTTCTCCCTCGTCTGGTCCCCAGAATCAAGCAGGAGAAGGCTTCGGTGATTCTGATAGCGCCTGCGTGGCCACGCAGGACTTGGTATGCAGACCTAGTGGAAATGTCATCTGTTCCACCATGGACACTGCCATTGAGGCAGGATCTTCTAATACAGGGTCCATTCAAGCATCCAAATCTAGTTTCTCTGCGTCTGACTGCTTGGAGATTGAACGCTTGATTCTATCTAAGCGTGGTTTCTCTGAGTCAGTTATAGATACACTGATTCAGGCTAGAAAGCCTGTCACTAGGAAAATCTACCATAAGATATGGCGAAAATATCTTTGTTGGTGTGAATCCAAGGGTTACTCATGGAGTAAGATTAGGATTCCCAGAATATTGTCTTTTCTCCAAGAAGGATTGGAGAAAGGACTGTCAGCTAGTTCCTTAAAGGGACAGATATCTGCTCTGTCTATTCTCTTACATAAGCGTCTGGCAGAGGTACCAGACGTTCAAGAGTTTGCTCAGGCTCTAGTCAGAATCAAGCCTGTTTATAAACCTGTGGCTCCGCCATGGAGTCTTAATCTAGTTCTTTCAGTTCTTCAAGGGGTTCCGTTTGAACCTTTACATTCCATAGATATTAAGTTATTATCTTGGAAAGTTTTGTTTTTGGTAGCTATATCTTCTGCTCGAAGAGTTTCAGAATTGTCTGCTTTACAGTGTGATTCACCTTACCTGGTGTTTCACGCAGATAAGGTTATTTTGCGTACCAAACCTGGTTTTCTTCCTAAGGTTGTTTCTAACAAGAATATTAACCAGGAAATAATAGTTCCTTCTCTGTGACCTAACCCATCTTCAAAGAAGGAACGCCTGCTACACAATCTTGATGTGGTTCATGCTTTAAAATTCTATTTACAAGCAACTAAAGACTTCAGACAAACATCATCCTTGTTTGTCATTTATTCTGGTAATAGGAGAGGTCAGAAAGCGACTGCTACCTCTCTTTCCTTCTGGCTGAAAAGCATCATCAGGTTGGCTTACGAGACTGCTGGCCAGCAGCCTCCTGAACGAATTACTGCTCATTCTACCAGAGCAGTGGCTTCTACATGGGCTTTCAAGAATGAGGCTTCTGTTGAACAGATTTGTAAGGCAGCGACTTGGTCTTCACTGCATACTTTTGCCAAATTTTACAAATTCGATACTTTTGCTTCTTCGGAGGCTATTTTTGGGAGAAAGGTTTTGCAAGCAGTGGTGCCTTCCGTTTAAGGTACCTGTCTTGTTCCCTCCCTTCATCCGTGTCCTAAAGCTTTGGTATTGGTATCCCACAAGTAAAGGATGAAGCTGTGGACTGGATACACCTTGCAAGAGAAAACAGAATTTATGCTTACCTGATAAATTACTTTCTCTTGCGGTGTATCCAGTCCACGGCCCGCCCTGACAATTAAGTCAGGTAAATAATTTTTTGTTTAAACTACAGTCACCACTGCACCCTATGGTTTCTCCTTTTTCTCCTAACCTTCGGTCGAATGACTGGGGGCGGAGCTAGAGGGGGAGCTATATGGACAGCTCTGCTGTGTGCTCTCTTTGCCACTTCCTGTAGGGAATGAGAATATCCCACAAGTAAATGATGAAGCCGTGGACTGGATACACCGCAAGAGAAAGTAATTTATCAGGTAGGCATAAACTTTCAAATGTACTTCTATTATCAAATTTGCTTAGTTCTCTTGTTATTCTTTGTTGAATTGATCGGTAGTGTGCACATTTCTAGAGCACTACATGACAGGAAATAGTGCTGCCACCTAGTGCTCTTGCTAATGTATAACACTGTTGCCATACAGTACTGCAGACACGTGCACACTCCTAATCGTTCCTATCTGCTTTTCAACAAAGGATAACAAGAAAACAAAGATTTTTATAAATAGAAGTAAATTGTAATGTTGTTTAAAATTGTATGTTCTATCTGAATCATGAAAGAAAAATTTGTGGATTTATATCCCTTTAAACCTATAGTCACCAGTGAGTATTTGTGAGATAAAATATTTGCACAAAATAATATAATGGTTCTACTTTCTGTGGTGATTTACAACATTTTTTTATGGATCTTTGAGGAAACTATTAGTACATTTATATTTAGCATTTATAAACTTAAAACTCTGAAATTTTATCTAATTTTTAACCTGAAGGATTTTGATTGGTTAAAACTTTGTAAAAACAAACCATATATACAATACAAAATACAATATATAGATAATGTTTTTTTTTTCTAAAGTAACTGCTTTTAGGAAATCACATTCTCCGACAGAAAACTCTCACTTCACTATTTGTTAGCTTTGTTTTCTATATAGAATTGTTATTTTTTTGTGTTATGTGGTTACCAGAATAAGATTGTGCGAGTGATTCATTTCAAGGGAATGTTGTCAGGAAGGATATAATTTACAAATAATGAATCAACATTATCTTTATTAACCCCTTAACGACCAGCGTCGTACCCTGTACGTCGATGCAGTCCTGGGCTTCTCTCTGCCGCGATCTCGGTTAAAATTTCGAGACTGTGCTATTTCTGCATGTCCCATGAATGGGGCACTGCAGAAATAGATTTGCAGAGTTACCGATGCAGAGAGGGCCACTCTGTGGCCCTCTTTGCATTGGACAGCAGTGGTGCCGATCATTGGTGGGTAGGAGGTTAAGGAGGGTGGGTGGTCCATCGCTGTAGGAGGCGGGAGGAGGGCGGGAGCGGGTAGGACCGCTACGCCACGCTACAGGGAAGCCGGAAAAAAATATATACCTGTGTCATTGAGGGGGAAGGAGGGAGGTATGGGGCAATGAGGGGGATCCTATGTGGGATCTGTTGCCATAAAGGGATCTGGGAGGGGAAGGGTAGTAGGGTATTGAGGGAGGGCAGCTATACTACAGAAAAAAAACTTTATTTCTCTTGTTAAGTGTATCCAGTCCACGGATCATCCATTACTTGTGGGATATTTTCCTTCCCAACAGGAAGTTGCAAGAGGATCACCCACAGCAGAGCTGCTATATAGCTCCTCCCCTCACTGCCATATCCAGTCATTCTCTTGCAACTCTCAACAAAGATGGACGTAGTAAGAGGAGAGTGGTGTATTATAGTTAGTTTTTTAACTTCAATCAAAAGTTTGTTATTTTTAAATGGTACCGGAGTGTACTGTTTCATCTCAGGCAGCATTAGAAGAAGAATCTGCCTGTGATTTCTATGATCTTAGCAGAAGTAACTAAGATCCACTGCCGTTCTCACATATTCTGAGGAGTGAGGTAACTTCAGAGGGGGAATGGCGTGCAGGTTTTCCTGCAATAAGGTATGTGCAGTTAACATATTTCTAGGGATGGAATTTGCTAGAAAAATGCTGCTGATACCGGATTAATGTAAGTTAAGCCTTAAATGCAGTGACTGGTATCAGGCTTATTAACAGAGATACATACTCTTATAAAAGTGTAATATAAAACGTTTGTTGGCATGTTAATCGTTTTTATATATGTTTGGTGACAAAACTTATTGGGGCCTAGTTTTTTTCCACATGGCTGGCTTGATTTTTGCCTAGTAACAGGCTTTCCACTGTTGCAATATGAGTGGGAAGGGCATATTTTAATGCTTTTCTGTGCAGCTAAAAATACTGACAGAGACATTCAGCTTCCCTCTGCATGATACAGGACATCTCTGAAGGGCTCAAAAGGCTTCAAAGTCGTGTTTGAGGCGGGTAACAATCACAGTAGCCTGTGGCAGTTGTTGTGACTGTGTTTAAAAAACGTTTTTGTCATTTATTATTCTGTTTTTGTTATTAAGGGGTTAATCATCCATTTGCAAGTGGGTGCAATGCTCTGCTGACTTGTTACATACACTGTAAAAATTTTGTTAGTGTAACTGCCTTTTTTCACCGTTGTTTCAAATTTTGTCAAAATTTGTTTCTCTTAAAGGCACAGTAACGTTTTTTTATATTGCTTGTTAACTTGCTTTAAAGTGTTTTCCAAGCTTGCTAGTCTCATTGCTAGTCTCATGTCTGAAACAGAGGATACTTGTTCATTATGTTTAAAAGCCATGGTGGAGCCCCATAGGAGAATGTGTACTAAATGTATTGATTTCACCTTAAACAGTAAAGATCAGTCTTTATCTATAAAAGAATTGTCACCAGAGGGGTCTGTCGAGGGGGAAGTTATGACGACTAACTCTCCCCATGTGTCGGACCCTTCGCCTCCCGCTCAAGGGACGCATGCAAATATGGCGCCAAGTACATCAGGGACGCCCATAGCAATTACTTTGCAGGACATGGCTGCAATCATGAATAATACCCTGTCAGAGGTATTATCTAGATTGCCTGAATTGAGAGGCAAGCGCGATAGCTCTGGGGTTAGACGAGATACAGAGCGCGTAGATGCTGTAAGAGCCATGTCTGATACTGCGTCACAATATGCAGAACCTGAGGACAGAGAGCTTCAGTCTGTGGGTGACATCTCTGAATCGGGGAGACCTGATTCAGAGATTTCTAATTTTAAATTTAAGCTTGAGAACCTCCATGTATTACTTGGGGAGGTATTAGCTGCTCTTAATGACTGTGACACAATTGCAGTGCCAGAGAAATTGTGTAGGCTGGATAAATACTATGCAGTGCCGGTGAGTACTGATGTTTTTCCAATACCTAAAAGGCTTACAGAAATTATTAGTAAGGAGTGGGATAGGCCCGGTGTGCCCTTTTCCCCACCTCCTATATTTAGAAAAATGTTTCCAATAGATGCCACTACACGGGACTTATGGCAGACTGTCCCTAAGGTGGAGGGAGCAGTTTCTACTTTAGCAAAGCGTACCACTATCCCGGTTGAGGACAGTTGTGCTTTTTCAGATCCAATGGATAAAAAATTGGAGGGTTACCTTAAGAAAATGTTTATTCAACAAGGTTTTATTTTACAGCCCCTTGCATGCATTGCGCCTGTCACTGCTGCTGCGGCGGCATTCTGGTTTGAGGCCCTGGAAGAGGCCATCCATACAGCTCCATTGACTGAAATTGTTGACAAGCTTAGAACTCTTAAGCTAGCTAACTCATTTGTTTCTGATGCCATTGTTCATTTGACTAAACTAACGGCTAAGAATTCCGGATTCACCATCCAGGCGCGTAGGGCGCTATGGCTCAAATCCTGGTCAGCTAGTGTGACTTCAAAGTCTAAATTACTCAACATTCCTTTCAAGGGGCAGACCTTATTCGGTCAGTACGCTCTCATAAGCGCAATTCTCCCCAGCAATGTGAATGGTTGCTGTTAACTTGTGATATCAGCGCACATTAGCGTGTGCCGGTATTACACAGTGGAGTGCAAATATAGTTTTCTTGAAGGCAATATTTAGCGCTCCACTTGTAATCTGGCACTAAATAAAGCACTGCTTTAATGATGTATTTAGAGCAAAGATTAGCCTGAGAATAATTTGCACATGTATTTTTAAAAATTATATTAGTTGTTCAAATATTGGAAAAATAAGGGTAATATTAATGTTCATAAACAGTGGGCGCCGCCATATTGTAACTTTGGTTACCTTTTCTGCTGAGGCCAATTAGGAATGGTTATAAATGGCTTACTAGAGTGTGCAACCAATGACTGTGTGCAATATAGATGTTTTTGCACTTCCATGTTTAAAGGGACAGTCTACTCCAGAATTGTTATTGTTTAAAAAGATAGATAATCCCTTTATTGCCCATTCCTCAGTTTTGCATAACCTACACGGTTATAGTAATAGACTTTTTACATCTGCGATTACCTAGTATCTAAGCCTCTGCAGACTCATCTCAGTTCTTTTGACAGACTTGCATTTTAGCCAATCAGTGCTGACTCATGTTATCTATTCTATATCACATACATGATAGCTGTAACAAACTGTCAAAATGCACTGAGATATGAGGCAGCCTTCAAGGGCTTAGAAATTAGCATATGAGCCTAACTAGGTTTAGTTTTCAACAAATACCAAGAGAACAAAGCAAATTTGATGATAAAAGTAAATTGGCAAGTTGTTTAACATTGCATGCCCTATCTGAATCATGAACGTTTAATTTTGACTTGACCGATCCTTTAAAGGGACACTCAAGTCAAAATTAAACTTTCGTGATTCAGACTGGGGGCGATATATCCGAATCAAAGTGCAGCCTACTCCCCCTAGCATGCCCCTCTAACTCCCCCCTGAATGCCTATACCTACGTCACATCTAAGCTACACTCCCCTTGCTCCGCCTCGCTAACTCCCACCAACCGCCTACACCTACGTCAGAGCTAACCTACACTCCCCCTGCACCCCTGGAACGCCCTGCTAAGTCCCTAATATCGCCTACACTTACGTAAGCTATACTCCCCTGGACCACCTCAGCTAACTCGCACATACTGCCTATTGTCTGCAAACTATCTGACTATAATAAAGTATACAAAATATTAAACCTACCCATCTTCACTGAGGCAGACTTCCAGGTGACCTCTTCTGCAGCCTTCGCTCCGCAGTCATCATCCACACTGGGGTTCTCTTCATCCCTCTTGATCCGGTGCCAGGGATACATCTTTGTGGAGACTTCTGTCTTCAATTCTTCAGCGCTCTTCCTAGAACCCTCCTCTTCATGCGGTTGCTGACACCATCTTCATGCTGTTGCTGCGACACACTGAATTTCAGGATGAGCCGAACTTCTTTATACAGGTGTACCGCTTCATCTTTATTGGCTAATTTTTTAATATCAGCCAATAGCAAGAAACTTTTTTGATTTAAAATTTTAATCATACAACAGAATGCTAAGAATTTAAAATAAAATATTTTCTTGCTATTGGCTGATTTTTAAAAATCAGCCTATAGGGATTGGATTACTAAAAACCAGCCAATAGGGATGAAGCGGTACCCTTATATAATGGGATTCCACGCATCCTGAAATTCAGGGTGCGGCGACTGCATGAAGAGGAGGGCTCTAGGAAGAGAGCTGAAAAATTAAAAGATAAAAGAGGCTGAGTGGAGACAGAGGAAGAGGCCACCTGGAAGCCCTCCGCAGCAAAGATGGACTCCGTGATGAAGAGGGCCACAGCATAGATGATGATTGTGGAGCAGAGGCGGCGGAACAGGCCACTTAGAATGCTGCTGCTGCTGTGAAGATGGGCCCCCGGTGCCTGGACCATGAATGAAGAGGACCCAACGTCGGATCAAGAGGAGCTTGATTTTTGGATGATGAGTTTAAACTTTGGGTTAAAGGGACACTGAACCCAAATGGTTTATTTCATGATTCAGATAAAGCATGCCATTTTCAAGCAACTTTCTAATTTACTCCTATTTTCAATTTTTCTTCGTACTCTTGCTATCTTTATTTGAAAAAGAAGGCATCTAAGCTAAGGAGCCAGACAATTTATGGTTCAGACACTGGGCAGCACTTGTTTATTGGTGGTGAATTTATGCACCAATCAGCAAGAACAACCCAGGTTGTTCACCGTAAATGGGCCGGCTTCTAAGCTTACATTCTTGCTTTTCAAATAAAGATACCAAGAGAATGAAGAAAATTTGATAATAGGAGTAAACTAGAAAGTTGCTTAAAATTGCATGCTCTATCTGAATAAAGAAAACTTTTGGGTTCAGTGTGCCTTTAAGTTAGGGCTTTTTTGGGGTGGATTTTTTATTTGCAAGAATAAGATTTGTTATTTTAAATTTTCAGAAGTGAGGCATGCGGTACTAGTACATCTTAAAGCTTTACCGATGCCGGCAAATATGCACTTTACAACTGGAATAGTCAGCCCTTGAGTGGTTTGCAAATTGCATTTTAGATTCATTTATATTTTTAAGTTTTTATGATCTAAAAAAATACATTATTCTTATATGTGAAATTCTGACGAGATCATTTTTGTTTTTTGGTTTCTCCGTAATTGTCCCATAGCGCCAGTAATGTGAAGCTATGTTGTTCCCTATTCTGGGAAAAAATGCTTGGGGCAGTGAGACTAAATACATGTCAAATAATTACTTCTTTCAAAAGAACGGTTTGTCCCCTGACACTCGCAGTGCCGGAAGAGCATCTTAGCAAACAAATTTACAGCCATTGTTTAGCCGGGTAATTATTACATTCATTATCAAAATGTATAGTTGGGAATTTTGTGAGTGCAGATGTCCAACGTTTTTAAATAAGGGGTCAGTAAATACATTTTATTGCCAGAAAAAGGAAATTATGACATATAAGTATACATCACTTCAAAAGAGTAAGTCTTTATCAAATAATTGTCACACTTCCAAGTATACTCAAAGATCCGGAAATGTGTCGATTAGATTCAAACAGAAAATATGGGAATGTGCCAAATTTAGAGGAGAGGTGAATTGGGATCAGGGTGTACTGTAAAGGGCATAAAGTATACCCCTATCGTCATGTAAGTTAAGTTTTAAGTTAACATTTTAGTAATAAAAAAATAAATCACGCATCTAAAAGAGCATCATTTGAACATGTTAAAGTCTTTGCCTGAAAAAATCAAATTCTGTTTAAATTGAAATTATTACTGCAGTATTAGTAATGCTCATTGGCAGATAAAATTAGCTCAATTGATAGAGATGGACAAGCTTCTCCAAAAAATGCAAAAAGTACTCACTATGTATAATAGCTCATAAACACAAACTCACACATAGATATTCACACTCTCACATACTCTCTATCACACACACTAACACACACACACACACACAAAGGCACTAACACTCACACTAACACACACACTCACATACTCTCTATCACACACACTAACACACACACATACTCTCTCACACACACACAAAGGCAGCAACGCTCACACACTAACACATCTCACACATTCTATCACACTTTCACACACAGACTCACACACACATACTCTCACACACACACACTCTCTCACACACTAACACATCTCACACATTCTATCACACTTTCACACACATACTCTCACGCACACACTCTCTCACACACTAACACATCTCACACATTCTATCACACTTTCACACGCAGACTCACACAAACATACTCTCACACACACACTAACACATCTCACACATTCTATCACACTTTCACACACAGACTCAGACTCTCTTACACACAGACACAAAGGCACTAACACTCTCACACACTAACAAACTCACACATTCTGTCTCTGTCTCTCACACTTTCACACACAGACTCACACTGACAAACACAAAAACACACACTTTCACACACACATATGCAAGAGAGAAATAACTTTAGACTTGTGCAGTATGTTACAAATGTACAATGTCACCTTTTTTGGCTGTTGCTGTTTCCCACCAAACCTGGACATTTGCATGTCTTGGTCTGTCCCAGCTTTAAGCCCAGACACACAAGTGGAAACCCAAACTTTCGGGGTCATTCCCGGACAGGTGGCAACACTATGTAATACGTGTTAAAATGTCCTTTTAAATCCTAGTTATAAAGTCAGCTAGAGAGAGACAATACACTGTAGAGTCTGAGCTGAGACAATCATGGGTAGCATATGTGAGTACCTGCCAATCATGGGCCTTGTTTAGCTCTGAACCGGTAGTGCATTGCTGATCCGGATCTGATTGTAACTATGTATTTAACAGCTTTATATGCAAGCAATAATACAATAAGAAGAATCTTTAGAAGCATTCTTGCAATACTCTAAAATATTCATTTGAAAAATTCTAGCTTGTAAGGATATTACACATTGTAGTTTGTTGGTGTAATTTTATTATAGTTTTTATTTATACACATTTACTAAGTCTTATGATAATATGAAATTACAGTATTTTTACAGTGCTTTGTAATATAGAATTGGATGGTTAAAAGGATAGTAAAGTCCAAATTAAACTTTCATGATTCAGATAGGGGATGTAATGTTAAACAACTTTATAATTTATTTTTATCATGACATTTGCTTTGTTCTCGTGGTATTCTTAGTTGAAAGCTAAACCTACGTAGGCTCATGTGCTAATTTCTAAGCCCTTGAAGGCCGCCTCTTATCTGAAAGCATTTGATAGTTTTTCACAGCTAGAGGGCGTTAGTTCATGGGTTTCATATAAATAACATTGTGCTCACGCACGTGGAGTTATTTAAGAGTCAGCACTAATTGCCTGAAATGCAAGTTTGTCAAAAGATCTAAAATAAGGAGACAGTCTGCAGAAGCTTAGATTCAAGGTAATTACAGAGGTAAAAAGTGTATTTCTATAACACTGTTGGTTATGCAAAATGATGGAATGGTAAATAAAGGTATTATCTATCTTTTAAACAATAACATTTTTTGTGTTTACTGTCCCTTTAACTTGGCACAAGCTAATTATAATTTTGCAGAAAATAATAGAAAGTATTGAAATGTGCACTTTGCTGACAAAGTTATAAACATGTTAGCTCAGTGTTTTTTCTTTGATGAAATATATTAGTAATTGCAACTATTGCTCATTTATAGCTGGTCTTTTACATATCATTTCTGCAGAATTATTGTAAAGATGGGCTGTTGCAGGGAATATATAGCCCAGTAAGTAATCTTAAAGGGACATAAAAGTTCAAAAAGAAAATTCTGTGTTTGATCATGTTTTTATTGCACTATTGCTTGCATATAACTATGTATTTAACCCTTGCAAAGGAAGTGCAGGAATGCACTATTAGGAGTTAGCAGAACAGATCTGGTGAGCCATTGACAAGAGGCATATGTGTGTAGTCCAGTACTTGATCAATATGTTTAGAATTTAGGAGCTGGACAAAAAATCTAGGAGTCTGGTATTTATTTAATAAAATATGTCCCCCTGCTTCTGATTGAGGTGTAGTTAAGTGCTACTTACCTGCTGTCATGTATGATGAACAGCTTGTATGGTGTGGTGGTAGTGCATTGCTGCCCATGACCCTACTTTAGTATGCCTTTCAACAAAGGATACCAAGAGAATAGAGTACATTTAATAATAGAAGTAGTGCATTGCTGCTCCTTTTTTTAACTAAAACTATCAAGAGAATGAAATACGATAATAGAAGTAAATTGAAAAGTCTCTTATAATTGCATACTCTATATAAATCATGAACATTTAATCTTAAAGGGACAGTCTAGTCCAAAATAAACTTTCATGATTCAGATAGAGAATGTAATTTTAAACAATTTTCCAATTTACTTTTATCACCAATTTTGCTTTGTTCTCTTGGTACTCTTCGTTGAAAGCTAAACCTAGGAGGTTGATATGCTAATTTCTAAGCACTTGAAGGTCGCCTCTTCTCTCAGGACATTTTGACAGTTTTTCACCACTAGAGGGTGTTAGTTCATGTGCGTCATATAGATAACACTGTGCTCATGCATATGGAGTTCAGTGAGCCAGCTCCGATTGGCTAAAATGGATATCTGTCAAAAGAACTGAAATAAGGGGGCAGTTTGCAGAGGCTTAGATACAAGGTAATCACAGAGGTTGTATTGGTTATGCAAAACTAGGGAATGGGTAATAAAGGAATTATCTATCTTTTTAAACAATTCAAATTCTGGTGTAGACTGTACCTTTAAAGGGACAGTATACACTAATTTTCATATAACTGCATGTAATAGACACTACTATAAAGAATAATATGCACAGATACTGATATAAAAATCCAGTATAAAACTGTTTAAAAACTTACTTAGAAGCTGTCAGTTTGGCTCTGTTGAAAAGGTAGCTGGAAAGCCCACTGCAAGTGGGAAATAAGACACTCCCCCCCTCCCCCTTCTTTTGCATATGAAAAGACCCTTTACACAAACAGGAGCAAGCTGGAGTAGGTAGTTGAGCGTATTCACATAAAACTTTGGGGCTTGGTTAGGAGTCTAAAAATCAGAGCAATGTTATTTAAAAATAAGCAAAACTATACATTAATTAAAAAAAAAACTTTATGGGCTATATAAATAGATTATCTACAAAACATTTATGCAAAGAAAAAATGAGTGTATAATGTCCCTTTAAGTTCCCTTTAAACAGTAATCATAATCAGAACATTTTGTGCATCAGAAATACACAACTAGGTTCCATAAATAGGAAGCTCCCTTGATTCACTTTAAGAGACACTGCGTAACCGCATAACCAATGCTACAGTACAGAAATCTTCTGACAAATCACTTATTGCAGGATGTGTGTAACAGGAACTATTCGGTATGTTAAGGAAAAACCAAAGAAGTCGTCCTATGAGACCTTTATCTGTGGTAAAAATACAGAGCCAGCACATTCATTTGGGGTCAGCTACTTCCTTGTTCTGCTGCTACTAACTTTGTTTTTAAAGGGACAGCAGACACCTTGTAATTACAAGACATGTCTGTATAGAATAACGCATCAGCCAAGTTCTACACATTTTTAATACAAATGAACATCCTGTTTGCTGCAATTGATTTTCAGTAGCCAAACTCAAACCACCATCTGCCTTATTTAGAGGAGCCAATCCTGGCTTGAGTCTGCAGACAGTAAGGTTAGCCACAGTAACAAAATGCATTGTTTTTTACTTGTTTTCAGTCAGAGCCAATTAGGGAAATATATGTAGCAGGGTTAGCCTTAATAAGTCTGCAGAGTGTATTCCCAGCTTTGAGAATTAAAAAATACAAAGTTTGCACAACTAAATTTGAAGAAAAAAAAAGGGTCAAAATAAATAAAAAGTATATTGCAAAGTTGTTTTACTATGAATAATTGAAGAGACATGAAAAACAAATGTTCAGATTCCGATAGAGCATATGGTTTTAAACAACTTTCCAATGAATTCTTTGTTGAAATAGCAGTAATGCACTACTGGGAGCAAGCTAAACACTTTGAGTGAGCCAATGACAAGAGGTATATATGTGCAGCCACCAATCAGCAGCTAGTTCCCAATAGTGTATTGCTGCTCCTGAGCCTACCTTCGTATGTTTTTTTTGTTGTTTTTTTTTAAAGGATACCAAAAGATCTAAACATATTAGATAATAGAAGAAGTGTTTACTTTCATTTTCAGTAGGAAGAAGTTTTGTCCAAATACATACAAACTCCAAATGATGCCCTGGCTGGAAAAAAACAAACGTATATTTGGAAGATAGAATTTTATTGGCTCTTGTAGTCTGAGAAAGCTCTTGTTAGATGGGAAAGCCTAGCTCAAAATTGGCATTGCAGAAAGGGCCTTCCCCAAACTCACAAAGTTGGAAGCACCCAGTTGTCTAAAATGGCTTTGTATTGTGTAGCATTAAGATGACCTTTCACTTGAACTTAGTGGCCTAGCCCAAACACTGAAAAACAGCCCCAGACCCCCTCCTCCACCAAACTTTACAGTAGGCACTATGTATTCCGGTTGGTAGTGCACTCCTGGAATCCGACACCCCTAGATTCCATCATACTGACGGATAGTGACGCATGATTTATCACTCTAGAAAACACGTTTCCTTTGCTTGCTTTACACCACTACTGCTGATGCTTGGTTTTCATCACTCCTGCTAATGCTTGCTTTACGTCACTCCTGCTAATGCTTGCTTTACGCCACTCCTGCTGATGCTTGCTTTACGCCACTCCTGCTGATGCTTGCTTTACGCCACTCCTGCTGATGCTTGCTTTACGCCACTCCTGCTGATGCTTGCTTTACGCCACTCCTGCTGATGCTTGCTTTACGCCACTCCTGCTGATGCTTGCTTTACGCCACTCCTGCTGATGCTTGCTTTACGCCACTCCTGCTGATGCTTGCTTTACGCCACTCCTGCTGATGCTTGCTTTACGCCACTCCTGCTGATGCTTGCTTTACGCCACTCCTGCTGATGCTTGCTTTATGCCACTCCTGCTGATGCTTGCTTTACGCCACTCCCGCTGATGCTTGCTTTACGCCACTCCCGCTGATGCTTGCTTTACGCCACTCCCGCTGATGCTTGCTTTACGCCACTCCTGCTGATGCTTGCTTTACGCCACTCCTGCTGATGCTTGCTTTACGCCACTCCTGCTGATGCTTGCTTTACGCCACTCCTGCTGATGCTTGCTTTACGCCACTCCTGCTGATGCTTGCTTTACGCCACTCCTGCTGATGCTTGCTTTACGCCACTCCTGCTGATGCTTGCTTTACGCCACTCCTGCTGATGCTTGCTTTACGCCACTCCTGCTGATTCTTGCTTTACGCCACTCCTGCTGATGCTTGCTTTACGCCACTCCTGCTGATGCTTGCTTTACGCCACTCCTGCTGATGCTTGCTTTACGCCACTCCTGCTGATGCTTGCTTTACGCCACTCCTGCTGATGCTTGCTTTACGCCACTCCTGTTGATGCTTGCTTTACGCCACTCCTGTTGATGCTTGCTTTACGCCACTCCCGCTGATGCTTGCTTTACGTCACTCCCGCTGATGCTTGCTTTACGTCACTCCCGCTGATGCTTTATTTACGTCACTCCCGCTGATGCTTGCTTTATGCCACTCCCGTTGATGCTTGCTTTATGCCACTCCCACTGATGCTTGCTTTATAGCACATACAGTTGATCTAGTAGGGCAGAAATTTCACAAACTGACTTGTGACAAAGGTGGCATCCTGTGACAGTGCCACATTTAAAGTCACTGAACTCTTCAGTATGACCCATTTTACTGCCAGTGTTTATCAATGGAGACTTCATGGTTTGCTGGATTTTTTACACCTGTTAACAATGGGTGTCTGAAGCACCTGAATGTAATAATTAGTAGGTTTTTTGGCTCTATAGTGTATGTGCATGCGTGTACATAAGATAGAGAATGTGTGTGTATTGGTACTGTTTACCTTACCTCCTTTGATGTGGCCAATTAGGGGCAGATATAAGCAAGCCCTGACACAAATATATTATTTTCAAATGTAAATGACAAAAAAAACAGGCAAAATAAATTATGAAAAGCCATTGCTCAGTTTATTTCACTGTGCATAATTAAACCTTGTATACTTTTATTTCCTTATAAAGGGACATTCTGCTACAAATGTTGTATGCTTTAATTTGTTAGTGAATGTAAGTTATGTGTTACTGTCACTAGTTAACAATGAGATCCCCCCCCCTCACAGATTTCAGCTCCTGATCAGGAAACCATTGTGAGCCAATCAGAAGCATCATTCACATATATGCACCAATGACCATTAGTGTCCTGTACTGAAAGTGCAGTGCTTTCAGTTTTCAAGCAGGACTTTACCTATGTGCTGAAGTACATTGGGCACTTTTTTTGAAATTGAATGCTCTGTCTGAATCAGGAAAGAAAACTTTTGGGTTTCACGTTACTCTAAGTACATAACTTTTTCACTAAGAATGGTAATGAAAAAAAGTGCTGCCGATTTAAAGAATGAAAATGGCTAAGATCACATTAAAGCTGAAATTGGCTTGCTAATATCTGTCAAATGACAAATTAAAGGGATATGAAACTTTGTGATTCAGACCGAACACTCAGTCTTAAAAAAACTTTACAATTTGCTTATATTATCAAATTTGCTTAGTTCCCATTATATTCTTTGTTGAAGATATACCTAGATATGTGTCTGGAGGACTACATAGCAGGAAATAGGGCTGCCATCTAGTGGTTATGAATAGAAAATATTCTTGCAAAACTGCTGCTAAATAGTGCTCCAGACATGAGCAGACTCCTTGTTTTTCAAAAAAATATACCAAGAGAACGGAAAAAAAATTGTAAGTAGAAGTAAATTAGTAAGTTGTTTAAAATTGCAAGCTCTATCTCAGGGGTGGGCAACTATCGGCCCTCCAGATGTTATGGACTACATCTCCCATAATGCTCTTTCAGCCATAATGCAGGCAAAGCATCCTGGGAGATGTAGTCCATAACATCTGGAGGGCCGGTAATTGCCCACCCCTGCTCTATCTTAATCATGGAAGAAAATTTTTGGGCTTCATATCACTTTAAAGGGATAATAAACCTAAATGTTTTCTTTCATGATTCAGATAGAGCATGCATTTTTAAGGTTCTTTCTAATTTACTCCTATTATCATTTTTCTTTGTTCTTTTGCTATCTTTACTTGAAAAGCATAAGCTTAAGAGCTGGCCCATTTTTGTTTCAGCACCTGGGTTCCGCTTGCTGATTGGTGGCTAAATGTAGCCAAAAATCATTAAGGGCTATCCAGGGTTCTGAATAAAAAATGGGCCAGCTCCTTAGCTTAGATTCCTGCTTTTTCAAATAAAGATAGCAAGAGAATGAAGAAAAATTGATAATAGGAGTAAATTAGAAAGTTGCTTAAAATTGCATAATCTATGTGAATCATTTGAATTTTTTTTAGATTTAGTATCCCTTTAACCCCATGGCGACTGAGGACGTGTCAGGTACGTCCTACATTGGGTGTCAGTTAATGACCAAGGACGTGCCTGGCACGTCCTCTGGGGTTTCAAGCACTGGAAGCGATCGTGATTGCTTCCAGATGCTTTCAGGGTATTGCAGCGATGCCTCGATGTTGAGGTATCGTGCAATACCCTTTTTTTAGGTAACCGATGCAGAGGGGGCCACTCTGTGGGCCCCTCTGCATCAGCCAGCGATGGTGCCGATGGTTGGTGGCATGGGAGGGATACGAGGGAGGGGAGTGGGCGGCCCATCGCTGCAGATGAGTTCCGGATCCAGGAGTGCTGGCAGTGGGAGCGCTTGCACAAGGGGTGGGGGGCGCGTGTGCCCGCTATTGTGATGGATCTTCATGGAGGGTGAGGGAGGGGAAAATAAGTGTTTGGAAAATGGATCTGGGAAGGGGAGGTGGGAAGTGTATTGAGGGGGGCAGCTACACTACAGAAAAATGGGGGTTTAATTATTTTTTTTTAATAACATTTTGTAGCAATCTAGTTACTGGCAGACAGCTGCCAATACCCAAGATGGTGACAAATAAATAGAGGGGGGAGGGTTAGAGAGCTGTTTGGGGGAGATCAGGGAGGTTGGGGTCTTAGGGGGATCCCACACTGCAGAATATATATATAAAAAAATACCTTTTATTTTAATACTTTCTGCCAGTACATAAGATGGCGGTGACAATTGAGGGGTGGGGGAGGTAAGGGAGCTGTTTTATGGGGGTCAGGGAGGGATCAGAGGGTGGGATGTGTCAAATGGGAGGCTGATCTCTACACTAAAGCTAAAATTAACCCTACAAGCTACCTAATTAACCCCTTCACTGCTGGGCATAATACAAGTGTGGTGCGCAGCAGCATTAAGCGGCCTTCTAATTACCAAAAAGCAACCCCAAAGCCATATATGTCTGCTATTTCTGAACAAAGGGGATCCCAGAAAAGCATTTACAACCATTTGCGCCATGATTGCACTAACTGTTTGTAAATAATTTCAGTGAGAAACCTAAAATTGTGAAAAATTTAGCGATTTTTTTTTTTTTATTTGATTGCATTTGGTGGTGAAATGGTGGCATGAAATATACCAAAATGGACCTAGATCAATACTTTGGGTTGTCTTTTACACTACACTAAAGCTAAAATTAACCCTACAAGCTCACTACAAGCTACCTATATAACCCCTTCACTGCTGGGCATAATACACATGTGGTGCGCAGCGGCATTTGGCGACCTTCTAATTACCAAAAAGCAATGCCAAAGCCATATATTTCTGAACAAAGGGGATCCCAGAGAAGCATTTACAACCATTTATTTAATTGCACAAGCTGTTTGTAAATAATTTCAGTGAGAAACCTAAAGTTTGTGAAAAAGTGAACAATTTATTTTTATTTGATTGCATTTGGCTGTGAAATGCTGGAATAAAATATACCAAAATGGGCCTAGACCAATACTTTGGGTTGTCTACTAAAAAAGAAAATTTGTTCATGTGAAGGGTTATTCAGGGATTCCTGACAGATATCAGTGTTCCAATGTAAGTATCACCAATTTTGAAATAGTGCTACTTGTACTTATTGCCCTATAACTTGCAAAAAAAGCAAAGAACATGTAAACATTGGGTATTTCTAAACTCAGGACAAAATTTAGAAACTATTTAGCATGGGTGTTTTTGGTGGTTGTAGATGTGTAACAGATTTTGGGGGTTAAAGTTAGAAAAAGTGTGGTTTCTTTAAATTTTTTCATCATATTTTATAATTTTTTTATAGTAAATTATAAGATATAGTAAAAATAATGGTATCTTTAGAAAGTTCATTTAATGGTGAGAAAAACAGTACAGGTAGCCCTCAGTTTACGCCGGGGTTAGGTTCCAGAAGGAATGGTTGTTAATCGAAACCGTTGTAAATTGAAACCCAGTTTATAATGTAAGTCAATGGGAAGTGAGGGAGTTAGGTTCCAGGCCCCTCTCAAAATTGGCATAAATAACACCTAATAAATTACTTTTAAAGCTTTGAAATGAAGACTTTAAATGTTAAACAGCATTATAAACCTAATAAAATAATCACACAACACAGAATATATAATTAAACTAAGTTAAATGAACAAAAACATTTGCTAAACAGCATTATAAACCTAATAAAACAATCAAACAACACAAACTTTACTTGCATTTTTCTGCAAACAGTTCTTTCTATGCATTCCAATCTGGACTGATTTGTAGACAGGAAGATCTTGTTCCTTTGCAAGCTGCTCGACAGCTCAGGTCTGGTTAAACTGATTAATTTCAGCTTGCCTGGCTTGCATATCTTTGCTGCAACACAAGCGGACAGCTCCACCTACTGGCTATTTTAATCAATGCACTGCTTCTCAATGCTTTTCAATAGCATTCACATGACTGAAAAAAAAGGTTGTTATTCTGTGCAAATTCAACCATTGTAAACCGAGGGCCACCTGTATATAATATGTGTGGGTACAGTAAATGAGTAAGAGAAAAATTACAGCTAAACACAAACACCGCAGAAATGTAAAAATAGCCCTGGTCCCAAACGGTCAACAAATGGAAAAGTGCTCTGGTCACTAAGGGGTTAATATCAACCCGTTAGCTAGGATTAATTTATGTCATTTTTGCACCAGAATATCCCTGTAAGCTGGAAATATGTCTCTGTTGTATACAGAATACCCCTTTGTCATTCTGCTTTCATCTCAACTTCTACCAGCTTTATTGTGAGGTTGTTCTAAGAATCCGCTGGCATCTTCATTTATCTATGTGTTTCCTATATGCATTACCTACAGAGAATAACCTTGCACTTTTGTGTCTCCTGTTCTTTTTTTAATCTTCTTTTGGTATTAACATATAGATCAATCCCTTTACTAATCAAGCAATCAATAAGTAGCTGTTGCAGTGTGAGAGTTTTATATTGTGCAGTTTGCATTCCAGAGTCTTTTGGAGCTGTGGAAAAAGTGTTTTTAAATTACACGGGAAATGTGTAAACAATGAAAGCATACTATATATTCTATATACCGTATATATTCTGTTTTAGTACATGTGTTGATACTGGATATAGAGGCATATCGCTTACTAAACCAGTGTTGTCCAACCTAAGGTGCAGGGCCCATTTCCAAAGTGTGTAATTATACAACTACCGCTTACTTGCAGCAAATTGTTGTGTGTTGGGAAACATTCATCTGTTATCACACTCTAGTCTTCTGTTAGCCCAAGTGTGAGACCCAACTCACGTCATTCATTCAAGCAGCTGACAGCTGAGTTTGGCACAAATGTGCAGTTTTTTTCTGCAGCTGGCTCATTCCTGTTGTTAATGAGAAGATAGAGTGTATTTTCCTGGTAAAGCATTGCTCATCTCAGTTTTGTTTTCATAGAAGTGTATATCTTTTCCCCCCCATCTTTTAAATTAAAATGGCTTCTCATATGAAAGGGTTGAACATTTGTCTTTTTAAATAAAGTGTAAATATATAGACTACAGCAGTATATATGTGTTGATTGAAGAGAAGGTAAATTTCTAGTTTTCATTTCACTATTTTTTTTCTGTGTGTAAAATTAATTTCTATCCTTTTAGAAAAAAAACAAACATATCAAATGATTTTTAACAGAAAATCAGCATTAATATCTGTGGGGATATTTGTAGATAAATCAGTTTAAGTTTCTCTAAAGGATTGTGACTGAGCCCACAATGTTTAAAGGGACAGTCTGCCCCAGAATGTTTATTGTTTAAAAAGATAGATAATCCCTTTATTACCCATTCCCCAGTTTTGCATAACCAACACTGTTATATTAATATACTTTTTTACCTCTGTGATTACCTTGTATCTAAGCCTCTGCAGACTGCCCCCTTAATTCAGTTCTTTTGACAGATTTGCATTTTAGCCCATCAATGCCCTTTCATAAGTAACTCCACATGCGTGAGCACAATTTTATCTATATGGCACACATGAACTAACGCACTCTATCTGAGAAAAACTGTCAAATGCATTCAGAATAGAGGTGGCCTTCAAAGACTTAGAAATTAGCAAATGAGCCTGCCAATGTTTAGCTTTCAACAAAGAATACCAAGAGAACAAAGCAAATGTGATGATAAAAGTAAATTGGAAAGTTGTTTAAAATTGCATGATCTATCTGAATCATGAAATTTAAATTTTGACTAGACTATCCCTTTAAGACAATATCCATATGCCTTAAGAAAAGCTTTTTTATTTCTTTGTTGATCTTTTTGTTGAGGATATTTTATATAACATATTTATATTACAGATGTTGCTGTGGTTGAAAGAAAATGCCTTTTGTTATTTGGCTTGTGCGTTGTGTAACAATTTCACAATAAAGCAGAGATAGCCAGCGACAAGTCTATGCCACAAGCATTTATTTTTTGTTCATTTAACCTTTTCTGAGCACATTGGTATACAAAAGATTTAACATCTATTTTTGCTAAATAAATGTATAAATTTATTAGTAACGTTTCAGGGGTTACCCCCCTTCTTCAGACCATGGCAAGTGCATTTCATTGTTAAGTTATGTTTACTATTTAAAGTGCACCCTGGGTATTGTGGATGTTGTTTTGGTTTATGTGAGTGCTTAGCCTAATGCTTGGATATCTATATATAACATACATATATATCGGTGTTCTCCACGGGAAATTCTGCCAGCCGTGTGGCATTATGAAGTAGCTGTATCATTTTCTGTTATCCTAAGCACAAATTAATTGCATAATTTAACATAAATATATGTAATGATAATGTATTCAATAAAAATTTAACATTTTAAATATTAGCTTATTTTTTCTTATGTCAATAAAATCATCCGGGTGGTGCACCTGCTAAAAAAGGTCCTGGGGAGAACACTGTATGTATGTGTGTATGTATGTGTATACAGGTAGCCCTCAGTTTACGCTGGGGTTAGGTTCCAGAAGGAATGGTTGTAAATCGAAACCATTGTAAATTGAAACCCAGTTTATAATGTAAGTCAATCATAAGTGAGGGAGTTAGGTTCCAGGCCCCTCTCAAAATTGTCATAAGTAACACCTAATACATTATTTTTAAAGCTTTGAAATGAAGACTTTAAATGCTAAACAGCATTATAAACCTAATAAAATAATCACACAACACAGGCGTTACTTGCATTTTTCTGCAAACAGTTCTTTCTATGCATTCCAATCAAGGTTGTTATTCTGAAACGGTGCAAATTGAACCGTTGTAAACCGAGGGCCACCTGTATATATTTATTGGCAGTTGACTATAGAATAAATACTGATGTGACATACAGTATCTCACAAAAGTAAGTACACCCCTCACATTTTTCTAAATATTTTATTATATCTTTTCATGTGACAACACTGAAGAAATTACACTTTGCTACAATGTAAAGTAGTGAGTGTACAGCCTGTATAACAGTGTAAATTTGCTGTCCCCTCAAAATAACTCAACACACAGCCATTAATGTCTAAACCATTGGCAACAAAAGTGAGTACACCACTAAGTGGAAATGTCCAAATTGGGCCCAAAGTGTCAATATTTTGTGTGGCCACCATTATTTTCCAGCACTGCCTTAACCCTCTTGGGCATGGAGTTCACCAGAGTTTCACAGGTTGCCACAGAAGTTCTCTTCCACTCCTCCATGATGTGTGTGGCGGCAACCAGGTGAGGAGTATAAAGACAAGTGTGTCTTGCCTACAGTCAGGCATGGTGGTGGGGGTGTCATTGAGGGAACCATGAATGTCAACATGTACTGTGACATACTGAAGGAGAGCATGATCCCCTCCCTTCGGAGACTGGGCCGCAGGGCTGTATTCCAACATGATAACGACCCCAAACACACCTCCAAGATGACCACTGCCTTGCTAACGAAGCTGAGGGTAAAGGTGATGGACTGGCCAAGCATGTCTCCAGACCTAAACCCTATTGAGCATCTGTGGGGCACCCTTAATCGGAAGGTGGAGCGCAAGGTCTCTAACATCCACCAGCTCCGTGATGTCATCATGGAGGAGTGGAAGAGAACTTCAGTGGCAACCTGTGAAACTCTGGTGAACTCCATGCCCAAGAGGGTTAAGGCAGTGCTGGAAAATAATGGTGGCCACTCAAAATATTGACACTTTGGGCCCAATTTGGACATTTCCACTTAGTGGTGTACTCAACTTTTGTTGCCAACGGTTTAGACATTAATGGCTGTGTGTCGAGTTATTTTGAGGGGACAGCACATTGACACTGTTATACAGGCTGTACACTCACTACTTTACATTGTAGCAAAGTGTAATTTCTTCAGTGTTGTCACATGAAAATATATAATAAAATATTTACAAAAATGTGAGGGGTGTACTCACTTTTTTGAGATACTGTACATGAAGCCACAGTAGTAAGTTATTGTTTCAGTATTTTTAAGGACCAGTAAATATAGTAGATTTGCATAATCAACAAATGCATTATAACAAGACAATGCAATAGCATTTAGTCTGAACTTCAAATGAGTAGTAGATTTTTTTCTGACAAATTTCAAATGTATGCCTTTTTCCACTCCTGTATCATGTGACAGCCATCAGCCAATCACAAATGCATATACGTATATTCTGTGAATTCTTGCACATGCTCAGTAGAAACTGGTGACTCAAAAAGTGTAAATATAAAAAGACTCAGCAAATTTTGTTAATGTAAGTAAATTTGAAAGTTGTCTAAAATTGCATGTTCTATCTGAATAATGAAAGTTTAATTTTTGACTTGAGTGTCCCTTTAAGACTTCTATACTGCTGTATGCATCCTGCATTTACTTGTAGACTTCATTGTAATTTTTTCCCAAGTGTTCCCATTTCCGCATTGCTGTCAGCCTTGGGATAACCTTTACTCACTTATTTAGAAATGGCTATCCTGTTCCGATCTCTTGGAAGTGCCAGTTACAACCACACATTGATAGAACTGAACACAAGGATGCATTGAAGGTTTAAAGACTCAAATAAAATATATAGAGAGACACAGGAATAAAAACACTGTCATTTGGTGCCAGGATTTCATAGATGCAGCGGCTGAAGTGCGGCTTTGTGTTGGTGCAGCTGTATCCACAAGGAAAAAAACTATCAAGCTCATTACTACCGGAAACAATTTGAGTCTATTATTATTAATTATAAATGTTTCAAATGTGAAATGTGTTGTTTTTATTTGTACTCAATTTTTCAATTTACTTCTATTATCAAATGTACTTCATTTTCTTTGTATTCTTTTTTGAAACTTAAAAAAAAAGCCAAAATTGGAACGCACAGTTTCGAATAGAAGCTTTTTTGTAATATATAGCTGCTTCAATAGCGTATTTAAGTATGCTCTGTGTACCAGCATTTTAATCACAGCACTTGCTCAGAGAGCTTAAGGTTGAGCGCAGTATGGCTAGCACGGCTATTGGATAACAGGTGGAAACGTCACTACATGAAAAAAAAAATAGTTTTGCGGTGGGCTGCAGGAGGGGGGTATTTTAGAACGATGAACAAAATAAAGTTATATTTTATTCATATTCACTTCCAAATCATGAATTAAGGTCCATTTATTCCATAGATTCAGCCTAGTGTTTCAAAAACGCTAACATTTACTATCACTTTAAGTTTTCACACAAGCATACCAAAAGAAACAGGTTCATTTGATAACAGAGGTTTTGTTTTTTGTTTTTTTCAATTGTATACTTTATCTTAGTTTAACAGTTTATGTCCCTTTAATTCCTGACCAATTTCTGGAACTGCATTTCCCACTAAGCTCTGCTGCTAGATCACCACTGAGCATGTCATACTGTATTTATAGAGATGCTACATACTTATCAACTACTATGGCCGTTATATAGCAGTGTTATCTTATTTAATATCGATATGAAAATGCCAAGACTGCAAGAGCTACTTAGTAAACTAAACCAAAAGATATAAACAGTAATGAAAGCAATTAAATGTATACAAAATTACAAAAATACTCTGTGTTAGAGCAGTTTATCAGTACACTATAGTGAACACATAGTTAAAGACATTTCCAGGGTAGCAAAGCACTACTGGGTGCTAGCTGAACACATCTGATGAGCCAATGAAAAGAGGCATCTGTGTGTAGTAACCAATCAATACCTAGTACCCAGCAGTAACAAATGCAATTTGTCAATAGAAGGGTCTGTCAGAAGAAGCTTAGATACAAGGTAATCAAAGGGGTAAAAAGTGTATTAATATAACTGTGTTGGTTATGCAAAACTGGGGAATGGGTATTAAAGGGATTATCTATCTTTTTTGGAGTAGACTGTCCCTTTAATAAAGTATACATTTACATGTTGACTAAACCCTCACCACTACAACAGAAGAAGAAGGCTCAGAGGGACCTGTCATTGCATAATTCAGTTTTGCTTTAAAAGATCTAAAAACACACTCACATAAATAAATAAACATTTCCCAATACACAACAAAAAAATGCTTCTCGTAAGTTATAACTATTTTAGTGATAGAGCATATGTATATATTCCCTGTATATCTGTATTCAACAAATTGTATCAGTGGTGATTTTGTTTGCATCATCTCACGGTCTCTCCCTGAGTAGGTACAGTGTATAAATGAGGGTGCACAGGGAATATGTGCATATGTAAAAGTAATGAAAATGTCTGTTTCTTTTCAAAATTAACATGCATTTATGTGCATCTAGTTTTGAGTTTTATGTTCCATTTATACTTCAATTCACTGCCCATTATCCCAGAAGATAGTTTTCCGACTACTCTTTTTTTATTTTTGTATTGAGTTTGTATAAGATGTTACATAAAAGAATCAACAATAAAAAATAATAACATTGTGATAAGACATACATTCTTAGCGAATAGACCTAATGAAAAAGCAGAGTTATTAAACCTCTTGGCATACTTCCTGAAAATCTTTGAAACAATGCAAAAACTGTGCCTATAGAGTATATAGCTTAGTCCATTATTCCACCTGTCTGTAAGAGAATATAGCAAACAACAACACGGTATTAGTAGTGGGAGTAATAGGCTAGAATAACTTAAACTAGTATGTCCGGAGGAATTTTATGTAGGGTATAATGGAACCTCGATTTTATATCATATAAAGAATAACGTTGCAGTAGAAAATATACATTAGGTTATCTATTCGAGAAGGATTGGGGCAATGGGGGGGGGTTGGCTTTATGGTTTTTGGGGAAGGGAAATTCAGCGGGCAAGAGACGGTCTAAATGAGTTAAGGAGGAGGATGGGGGGCGGAGCTAGTTAGGATGTCAGACGTTTGGGCCTCTGAGCTTTTGAAGAAGATAGTTTAAAGAGATGAAATAGTGCTCATTTGGTAAAATCATATATGTTAAATCAAAGTAAACATAAAAAAGAAACATATTGTGTAAAAACAAAAAAACAAAAAAAATAACTAATTGTTTTCTTGCATAATGAGCTCTTAGAAATTCTCAGTGTATCCCCTGTCCCCAGTGTGATAAGGGAGCTGACATATTTGAAACTTAGGTTACATTTTGACTGATCTATGTATGAGCAAATCTGACACCCTTTTATCTAGTCTATTCACTTTATAGTAAACCAGCTTATGTCATTTTAGATGTTTTCTGACATCAGGCTGATATAAACCTTCCTGCATAGGTCTCCTCCTCTTTGTAGGGCTTTGATATGAAGTAATAGACACTGCACAAATGTAGTGTAATAAAATAAAGGGGTGCGTGTCCAAGCAGCGGCTTTGTTCAGCTGCATTTTCTGGAGCTCTGGGAGAGTGGGTTATAAGCCGCTCAATATCAACTCACAAATACACAATATAATTTGTGCTTCTAAGTACTATACAGATTGACTCAACTACTTCTAGCTGTACGAATGACCCCAGGGTTGGAAATGGACAATTGTGGCCTGTATTAGCGGCGATCACACAGGCAGCGCTCCCCCGGTTACTCAGGGTGCTCAAGCAGAGCCAAACTCAAGATAAACCCATCTTACCATTTTGAATTCTATTCAGCATTCCTTTGATTTTCCTGGCTGAATTTGCCTGTCGTACACTCCAGACAAAAAAAATATGGCGACCACTGCAACAGACACGAAGACCGGCATAACCCTAACATCACTAGACTGCACACTGTTTAAGTTAGAAGCGTTATTCCAGCAACTAATAGACAAGGCTCCATCAGAACAGGAACTGCACCATCTTATGCAGAAAGTACCGCCGACATTGCCGAAGCATCCGTTGCCACTGCAATCAAAGATCCCAGAATGCGTCCTCCCCTTAGGGCCCAGGAGGGCTGCACAACCCTGTACACAGTTGACAGGGGACGTTTATCAGCCGGATCCTCTCAACTTGCCCCCATACATGCTGGCAATGCAACATGGAGACTGCGAGTTGGTGGTGACCGCTAAAAAAGAAAAAAACACGAAGAAGCCCTTTCACTTACCATCGGACATCCTAGCGCACAAATATCCTGTCCACAACTCTAGTTTGACGCCCATCCAACTCACTCCCTCGATCCACGCCATAAAGACAAAACACGGCCATGACAACAATAAAGGTACGCAGGTACTAATTCCTAATGCACCATACTCATGGGATCCTCCTGACATAGCAAGATCACTTACTTCATCCTTTTCAAGAACTGGGTCTAGGAAGATGCCCTGGGGTCTTGGGGGGGATACCCTGGGGAGCCATGGACTCAGTATTAATGAAAAACAGGACTGTGATCAGATCGCTGTATACCTCGCAAGTTCCCATAGAGAAATCGAACACTTTCACTGTGCCATTTGACACATCATGGTACACAAGGGTGTCAAATACTCTTATAAGTATACAGTTATTTACTATGCCTAATTATTGATCAGCCATTAAAATCTGAAACAGTAAATGTAATGCCTTATTTAGATTATATTTGTAAGTTAAGTTCCTTTATTTACATTCACTATGTTTGATATGCTTAGTTCATAGACAAGCTAATAGAATGATTTGCAATATCCCCATACTATACTGTTCACAATATGAAAATCATATTTACCACGGCATTGTCAGGGCTACCAATTTTTTTTCTTTTGTGATTCAGATAGACCATGCAATTTTAAGCAACTTTCTAAATGACTTCTATTATCAAATTGTCTTCATTCTCATTGGTATCTTTATTTGAAATGCAAGAATGTAAGTTTAGATGCCGGCCCATTTTTGGTGAGCAAAATGGGTTGTTCTTGCTGATTGGTGGATAAATTCACCCACCAATAAACAAGTGCTTTCCATGGCTCTGAACCAAAAAAATAGCTTAGATGCCTTGTTTTTCAAATAAAGAAAGCAAGAGAACAAAGAAAAATTGATAATAGGTATAAATTAGAAAGTTGCTTAAAATTGCATGCTCTATCTGAATCACGAAAGAAAAAATTTGGGTTCAGTGTCCCTTTAAGCGTAGGAATATCTTTCCTCTACTTATAACTTAATTGTTAGTTTCCAAATCTCTATGTATCGTTTTTTAAGCTAATTATATAGTTTTATGGAAAGTTATGAACTGTTGGATATGTGGGAACACAGCAAAAGGACTTGGTTTATTTACCCAATCAGTAATATGCAGTATATTTTTTATGTAGCTACATTTTGTTTGACTTGTTGATTTCATATTTGCTGTAAAACATCAAATTTTCCAATAAAGCTCTTTGAAAATTAAAAATAAATAAATAAAATAAAAGGTCAAATCAATTTAAAATGATGAATATTACATACAGCAATTATTTCTATGTGGTATAAAACACTGCTTAGAGCTATTTTTATTACAACAATGAAACAGACCGTTTAACATCTCTTTAATGCCACTTAACTCCTTACTTGATCCACTACAATCTGGTTTCCGCCCTAAACACTCAACAGAAACCGCTCTTGCTAAAGTAACAAATGACCTGTTATCAGCCAAAGCAAAAGGCCATTACTCATTACTAATTCTTCTTGACCTGTCCGCAGCTTTTGACACAGTTGACCATCCTCTCCTCCTAAAAATACTACATTCATTTGGCATTCGAGACACAGCCCTCTCCTGGTTTGCATCATATCTTTCAAACCGCTCGTTTTCAGTTTCCTTTAACAACACATCTTGTGATCCTATGCCTCTCTCAGTTGGAGTACCGCAAGGCTCTGTCTTGGGTCCCTTGCTTTTCTCTCTTTATACATCCTGCCTTGGAAAACTTATAGCCTCCTTTGGATTCCAGTACCACCTATATGCTGATGATACCCAAATCTATGTTTCCTCTCCTGATATCTCTCCCTCTTTACTCAACCAGATTTCTGACTGCCTCTCTGCAATTTTCTCTTGGATGTCTTCACACTACCTCCAACTCAATCTGTCCAAAACTGAGCTGCTTCTTATTCCCCCCTATTCGAGACATCCAACACCTGACATTTCTCTGATGGTTGGAGACTCTATTCTTAACACCTCACCCCAGGTCCGCTGCCTTGGGGTCACACTAGACTCAGAACTCACATTCAACCCACATATACAAACGCTTACCAAATCCTGCCGTTCACACCTACGCAACATTTCCAGAATTCGTCCCTTCCTTACTCAAAATACTACAAAAATACTTATTCATTCCCTCATCCTGTCACGCATTGATTATTGCAATCTACTCTTAAATGGCCTTCCAAAACACTGCCTCTCCTCCCTCCAATCTATTATGAATGCTTCTGCTAGACTCATCCACCTAAGTCGACGATCTACATCAGCTGCTCCGCTCTGCCAGTCTCTACACTGGCTCCCCATACACTCCAGAATACAGTTTAAAGTATTAACCCTAACTTACAAAGCACTCAACAGTCTAACTCCCAACTATATCTCCTCTCTCATCGTGAAATACTCCCCATCCCGTCTTCTTCGATCAAACTCTGACCTACGTCTCTACACTCCTGTTATCTCTACATCCCATTCCCGCCTCCAAGACTTCGCACGTGCTGCTCCTGTCCTCTGGAACTCTCTACCCCGCTCCATCAGACTGTCTCCAGCCTTGTATAGCTTCAGAAGATCCTTGAAAACCCACCTATTCAGAGAGGCTTACCATCTCTCCTCCATCCCGCATCCGAACCAAGCTAATACATGTACATGAACTGCCTGACTCACTGCTGCAAATACAACCGATGTAACAAGCTACCCCAACCTTATGTCTCTGCACCCTAAACCTTTAGACTGTGAGCTCTCCGGAGCAGGGCCTTCTTCATCCTGTGCTAGATTTGTTTAGTCTTGTTATGTTTTGTATTGTATCACAGATCTTTGTCATTGTATACCCCCATCATTGTACCCAGCGCTACGGAATTTGGCGGCGCTATACAAATAAATGATAATAATAATAATAATAATTAGTGGAAATATGTATATTGATTTCACATACGTTAACCTGTTTGCATGTGCATGCGCACAGAGTACAACCCTGTTTAAATAAAATAATATTTCAGAATTTTTTCTCATTCTAAGGGACATTTAAAAAGCATGTCATTTTTGCATTACTGATTTTAGGTACCTGCGTATAATCCTGAAAAAGGGGTTAAACACATAAAGTCCCTCAAGCATTGCAGCTCCAAAGCAGAAAACCGTCAGTCAGGAGCAGCAAATTAAATTTACCTGATCAGGAGCTGCATTGGTTTCAACTCTCAAGCAGGAATTTACCTATGTGTTTAACCCATTTTCCCTTAAAGGGACACTGAACCCAAATTTCTTCTTTCATGATTCAGATAGAGCACGCAAGTTTAAGCAACTTTCTAATTTACTCCTATTATCAATGTTTCTTCTTTCTCTTGCTATCTTTATTTGAAAAAGAAGACATCTAAGCTTTTTTCTTTGTTCAGAACTCTGGACAGCAGTTTTTGATTGGTGGATGAATTTATCCACCAATCAGCAAGGACAACCTAGGTTGTTCACCAAAAATGGGCCGGCATCTAAACTTACATTCTTGCATTTCAAATAAAGATACCAAGAGAATAAAGAAAGTTTGATAATAGGAGTAAATTAGAAAGTTGCTTACAATTGCATGCTCTATCTGAATCACAAAAGAAAAAATTTGGGTTCAGTGTCCCTTTAAGGGTCGATCACAATTCTTTAGAAGAACTGATCAAATCATTTATTTACAAAAATCCCCATAGACTTTAAGGATGTTTTCTCCAGAAAATAATTAGATACATTTTCCTACAGGAATGTAATTACCCCATAGTTAGCAAGGGTCAATAATAGAGCTAAATTGCACGCTATAATGAATTGGCATTAGAATATCACTTTAAAGGGACATTGTACACTAGATTTTTCTTTGCATAAATGTTTTGTAGATGATTCATTTATATAGCCCATCTGGGGTGTTTTTGTAAAAATGTATAGTTTTGCTTATTTTTAAATAACATTGTGCTGATTTTCAGACTCCTAACCAAGCCTCAAAGTTTTAGATGTATACTTATGTATACAGACTTCAGATTGCTTCTGTTTATATAATGAGTCTTTTCATATGCAGGGGAAGGGGAGGGGTTCTGCTATCAGCCCCTTTCAGTGGGTGTCCCAGGCTTATCTCATTAACAGTGTTAAATTGGGAGTTTCTAAGTAAGTTTTTAAACGGTTTTATACTGAATTTTTATATCAGTATCTGTGCATATTATTTTTTTAATAGTAGTGCCTATTACATGCAGTTACATGAAAATGAGTGTATACTGCTGCCCCTTTAAGTTAATTATTATACCATGCATTTAACCA
Organism: Bombina bombina; assembly: GCF_027579735.1. Classification (NCBI taxonomy): domain Eukaryota; kingdom Metazoa; phylum Chordata; class Amphibia; order Anura; family Bombinatoridae; genus Bombina; species Bombina bombina. The sequence continues at coordinate 970,173,397 of NC_069502.1, forward strand.
CCTTCATTTGCCTTGCTGGGTGGTAATAAAGCTGCCACAATAAATATCACAATTTAAAGAGGAAATGACTCATTATTATTCTGATAACACAAGAAGCCAAACCCTGTGGATTTATTTTCAGAAACACAGTTACATTTCCCTGTCATTATATGGTAAGTTCCCTGGAGCTTTGTCTGTCTGACTATACTTACAAATAATATTGTCTTTAAATGGACATTATATACTTTATTTTTCTTTGCACTGGATTTTTATATCAGTACCTGTGCATATTATTCTTTATAGTAGTGTCTATTACATGCAGTTAAGTGAAAGTTGGTGTATACTGTCCCTTTTAATTGTTCTGTAAATGAAAGAGCTGGCAATAGCGTTAAATGGACATTCTTGGGCATAAAATAAAATGTCTATCTAATTAAAGCATTCAGATAGCGTTTGTAATGTTTAAATATTTCTCAATTAACATCTGTTATATCATTTACAGTACTTTGTTCTCTTTCTATTTTGTTTTTAGAGCATACCTAGGTAGGCTCGGAAGCAGCAATGCACTTGCACAACTGGGAGCTTAACTGTGATAGGTGACAACACACATATGCCGTTTTGTCATTGGCTCACCAGATGTCTTAGATAGATTCCAGAAGGGCATTGATGACTACAGAGTAAACACCTTGAGATTTTTGTTTAAAATGTTTAGTTTTTGCATAATGAAATAACTTTTGCTATATATGTTCATTGTTTATTTTGCCCCCTTTTCATGTTATTTATCTCGCAAACAATTAGCAGTTTCTAATTCCCAGGACTTTAAACTGCACCCTGCTGACTTCTCAATGCTAACTCTGCTATATATCTGTCCCTAATTGGCTTTAGCTAATAGCAACTGCAAAACAATACACTTTATACTAGCATTATAGCTAGCCTTGTTGTCTGCAGACTAAAGCCCAGATAGGCTCCTCCAATTAAGGGAAACTGTGGGTGGAGTTTAGTTACTGATAATTAATTGCAGTAAAACATGTTAATTTGTGTTAAAAACATAAAGATTTGGCAGATATGTTTATTCTGTAGCAACACAACAGAAATGTCTTGTGATTTAATTATTTAAACACATTGTAATACACAAGCAATAGTGCAATAATAATATGTATAGTCACAGTTGTGCTCCTGTGCCACTCCAGATGAGGAGCAAATGAGAAATGGTCATACATATGTATGCTCCAATCAGTGGCCATAACCTCATCTGAAGCAGAATGGGGATGTTCTCTAAGTTCAACTCTTGAATTAGGAAAAGCAGATCATTTGCAAAAGCACTAGATGGCAGCACTATCTTCAGGCATGTGCACGCTACTTATCTAGATATCGCTTCAACAAAGAATAACATTAGAACAAAGCAAATTTGATAATAGAAGTAAATTAGAAGCTTTTTTAAATTGTCTCTATCTGAATAATGAAATAAATCAATTGGCTTCAGCAAAAGAGATAAGAAAAATAGAATGACTATTGCTTTTGTTTTGTATGCAGATCTTTTGCAATGTTTTGCTGCCAGAAGGGACAAATAGACAGGCATCTTATTATTTTTTATTTCTTCTGTAATCTTTTCTACACTTGTGATAGGTTCATATACGAGACAGAACTGATATTTGGCAGATATACTTTGCTTTTGAACTATTTCCCCTGTCTCTATACAATAACTCATTAAAGGGACATGCCACCCACATTTTTTCTTTTATGATTTAGAAAGACAATGCAATGTTAAACATCTTTCTAATTTACTTTTATTATCTAATTTGTTTTATTATCTTGATATTCTTTGATGAAAAGCATATCTAGATATGCTCACTAGCTGCTGATTGGTTGCTGCACATAGAAGCATCATGTGATTGGCTCACCATGTGCATTGCTTTTTCTTCAAATAGTGATATTTAAAAAATGAAGTAAAATAAATAATGGAAGTAAATTGTAATGTTGTTTAAATTTCTATTCTCTATCTGAATCATGAAAGAAAGATTTTGGGTTTAGTGGCCCTTTAAGGCAGTGTGTGTAACATATGTCAGTATTACTAAACCCACCCTCTTTTGACAACAAGGAAAATAATGTTGTGGTTTCTTTTACAAGGAAGATTCAATTTAAAACATAAATGAAATGCTTTTTGTTGTATTTTATGGCATTGAGTTTGGCTAATATGTTTAGCATACACCCGTTATAATAATCTGCTAATAATTATATGTTATTACTATTATACTTAATTTATAAATTACCAATGTATTCTGCAGTACTATAACAATAGGCACACAATTATAGATTAAAGTGATTGTAAAGTTTAATAAATAAGTGCCCGGTAACTAAAAATAATCTTAAAAACAGGGGCACTTTTTCATTCATTAAACTTTACAAAGACGCTTATTTTTAAAAATACTTACCTTTGAGTTATGGTAGAACGCCTATCCTCTGCCCGCATCTGCAGCTTTCTTTAGCAGATCGATTACGAATCCGGCTTCCTCCAATCATTATGTGCCCCCTTTGACGTCCAGCTCGTGAGGCACACAGCGATTGGAGGAAGCCGTCATCGATATGCTAATGAAAGCTGTAATGAAATTTATTTTTTAATAATATAAATTAATAACGGGAAAATACATTTTTTATTTGTAAATTTATGTTAAAAAAGCTATAAAAAATTATATCCTCTAATTTGTTAAAGGGATTTGAAACCCAAACATTTTCTTATGTGATTCAGACTGAGCATATCATTTTAAAAATGTTTACAAATTATTTCTATCATCAAATTTGCTTTGTTCCCATGGTATTAGTTTTTGAAGAGATATCTGGGTAGTCATCTGGAGAACTACATGGAAGGAAATAGTGCTGCCATCTAGTGTTCAACTTCTTGCAAATAGATAACATTCTTACAAATCTGCTGCCACATAATGGTCTAGACACGTGTACGCTCCTGAGCTTTTCCCCCCAAAGGATAAAAAGAGAAAAAAGAAAATTTGATAAACCTTTTGCTGGGTTAAAAACATATTTATCAAGGTTCACCAATAAATCAGTTATTCACCCTATCATATTAGATTGTGTGCTTTTTTGCATTACAATGTAGATTTTAAAGACAAAAACTAGAACTTTTATTTGTAATGCCTTTACCATTTGATAATCATTTAGAAACATTTTCTTAGTGTTTCAACTCTGATCTGATCTCTGTGCTTTCACTTTGCATGTGTCAGGGAAATCCAGGTGTAAGACTTTTGCCAACAGCTGGAGACCGCTTTGAAATCAGATCCTCTGGGGTCCAGAGGAAATTTACAGGGGGGAATTCTACACATTCTAGGAATAAAAAACAAAACCACATCATATAAAGAGATTCACTTGATGTGTTTGTGATCCAAGACACCTTTTAGATAAAAGACTGCAGACAAGTTTGTGTCATGTGTGTGCCATATGGAGAGAGTGTAAATGAAATAGTAAATCAGCATCACTTCTCTCTTCTTCACAGACTTGGTTCCTTGTGGCCGGTAACAGGTGTTATGATATTGCATGGCGGTTAGTAGATTTGTGTATAAGCACCACATAGAGAGAAACTATTTGCTTCCTGTGATTTAAAGAGACACAAGGAGTAATAATAAAATGCTCTAATGTGCGAGAGTACTTTATTTTCAGTTATTTTCAGAGAGCTGTGTGTTTGACCCCTGCAAAGTCAGCTGCAGATCAGCAACGCACTACTGGTATGAAGCTGAATATGGCTGCTTATACAGTCAGGGATGATATATTATACCTCACAACATTTGTGGCTAGGTATTAGGGACTCAGGAGGTTGGGGAGGGGGCTTGCTGTTTTGTGGGAGGGACCATAAAGAGGGAGAGGGTTGTGGGCGGAAAGTGAGTGCGATAATGTCGAGTCTGGCCTGTTGGTGGGTGTGTCTGATCAATTTGTGGGTCAGAGCTTAGAATTAGGGACTGTCCCTATCAAGTTCGGACAGCTGGGAGGGCTGATATATGTGCATATCCACTGGCTGCAATCAACTCAGGGCGAGTAGTGCATTGCTGACCCAGGGCTAACTTTAATCTATGAGTTTAATCCATTTGAAGGAGTTGGACACGTTTATGTTCAAACAATATTCAGTGTTCTCCCCAGGACCTTTTTTGTGGGTGCCCCACCCGGCTGACTTTACTGACCGCCTGGCTAATTTTTTTTGTCAATATTAAGCTAAAATTAGCTAATATTAAAATTGTAAACATTTTAAATTTTTAGTGCACAATTTATCATTAAATACATTTATGTTAAATTATGCAAAGAATTTGTGCTTTGAATACCAGAAAATGATATAATAAAAAATAGTACACTGCCCCCACCTGGCTACTTTATAGTAGTAATGATAGTGCAATGATATCAATGCATTTTTCTATTGGTCATTTATGTCTCTTTAATGTGTGTTGCAGACCTTTTTTAGAAACTCTTCCCCACTTTAATGAAATCATCTGCAGAAGTCACTTCACCTCCTCCAATGGAGCTATTTGTGTTTTTTTAACTTTCTTTAATAAAGCACATAATATCTGCAGAAAGCCTGTGCTAGGGCTAGCAGCCGTTCCACGTGGTGTAGTGAAAGCAGATACAGTATAAACACTGAGTATATTACTTAATCCCCTTCTCTATCAAGTCTTTTTCACAACCCTATGCAAAGTGAAGTTTTTTGTTTTTTTCCTAGTTACATTTAAACAGTATTGTAAGGATTGTATATTTTAGGGAGTGACCCACACACCCCTGAACTATGACTTAAATACAAAGTAGCATACCAATTTGAAAGAGGAGCCCATACCACCATTTGGGGGTTGTAATAAAAACTAGAAGGTAGAAAATAAAAGCACATTTGTTTGCCAGGTGATCATTGTCACCGCAGTGATTATCTCGCTATACAGACAAAATGTAATTTCTCTTACATGGTGTATCCAGTCCACGGATTCATCCTTACTTGTGGGATATTCTCAATCCCTACAGGAAGTGGAAAAGAGAGCACACAGCAGAGCTGTCCATATAGCTCCCCTCAGGCTCCGCCCCCCCAGTCATTCTCTTTGCCGCTCTAACAAGTAGCATCTCCACGGGAGGGTAAAGAGTATGTGGTGTTAGATTTGTAGTTTTTATTTCTTCAATCAAGAGTTTGTTATTTTAAAATAGTGCCGGTTTGTACTATTTACTCTGAGGCAGAAAGTGATGAAGATTTCTGCTGAGAGGAAAAAGATTTTAGCATGTTGTAACTAAAATCCATTGCTGTTCCCACACAGGACTGTTGAGTACCGGAGAACTTCAGTTGGGGGGAACAGTTTGCAGGCTTAACTGCTTAAGGTATGCTCAGTCACTTTTTTTCTAACAAGAAGACTTGGTAATGCTAGAAGACTGACAGAAATCCCCATGTGGGAAGGTAAGCCATATTCTGAGACTCAGTATAGAAGGATGGCTTAGTTAAAAGGGCTTAAATCACTGGTGGACACTGTTATGGGGAAAATCGATTATTTTTTAATATAATCTGACGTTTGCACAAGTGTTTATCATGTTTGGAACACTTTCTAGGGGTTTTATACGCCTGGCATAATTTTAGACACCTAAATTGACTTAGGAGGGCCCCACAACTCCGGAGTGAAGAGGGAGGGGGCCTAATTTTTGCGCCTCAGTTGTGCAGTTGTTTTGCAAGTCAGCTTCATGCAGCTTCACATGTAGAGTCCAGAGATTGCAGGAGGACTACAGGGAGGCTTATTTTCATTCCAAAACTAATCCCCAAGGAAGGTAGGGCCACAGCAGAGTCTGTGACATCGTGCTGTAGTGTGTTAAACCGGTGGCAGCTTCAATTTGCTCCGGTTTGGGCAATAAGGGGTTAATTAGCTTAAAACTTGGTGTGCAATCTTTTCAAAGCATTAGGATCATATGGTGTAAATTTCATGAAGATCGGATGTTTTTTTGAGATTTGGTAAAAAAATGTGTTTTTTTATTATTTAAAGGCACAGTAACGTTTTTTCAAAAAGTGTATTTTTCTGTATTTGAGTGCTATCTAAGTCTGTCTAACATGTCTGAGCCTACAGATAGACCTTGTTCTATGTGTTTGAAAGCCATGGCGGTACCCCCATTGCATTTGTGTTTAAAGTGTGCTAAGGTATCTAAACATTTTAATGACCATGCAGTGACACTTAAAAATGTAGCCCAAGATGATTCTTTGACGGAAGGTAATGAGGATAGTCCTCCTTCCTCTCCCCATGTGTCTACACCAGTTACACCTGCGCAAGCATTGCCTAGTACCTCTAACGCATTGTGCCCTATTACATTACAACAAGTAGCAGCAGTCATGGATAATTCCCTTGCGGCATTTCTATCCAAACTGCCAGTTTTTCCAAAAAAGTGTGATAGCTCAGTTTTAAGAACAGAGGATGAGCAATCAGAAACTTTGGATGATTTATCTGTCGTACCCTCACAACACTCTGAAGTGGCAGTGAGGGATGGTCTGTCCGAGGGAGAAATTTCTGACACAGGAAAAGTTTCTCAGCGGGCAGAGTCAGATTCCTTAGCGTTTAAATTTAAGCTGGAACACCTCCCGCGTCCTGCTTAAGGAGGTTTTAGCTACGCTAGATTATTGTGACCCCATGGTGGTCCCAGAAAAATTGTGTAAAATGGACAGGTTTTTAGAGGTCCCTGTATACACTGATGCGTTTCCGATCCCAAAGAGGGTGGCGGATATTGTGACTAAGGAGTGGGAGAGACCAGGTGTACCTTTTGTTCCCCCCCCTATCTTTAAGAAAATGTTCCCCATAAATGACCCCAGGCGGGACGCGTGGCAGACGGTCCCTAAGGTAGAGGGAGCAGTTTCAACACTTGCTAAGCGTACAACTATACCAATAGAAGACAGTTGTGCTTTTAAAGACCCTATGGATAAAAAATTGGAAGGTTTGCTGAAGAAAATGTTTGTTCAGCAAGGTTTCCTTCTCCAGCCAATTGCCTGCATTATTCCTGTAACTACTGCAGCGGCTTTTTGGTTTGAGGCGCTGGAGGAGTCGCTCCAGAGGGAGACTTCATATGACGAAGTCATGGATAGAATTCATGCTCTAAAGCTGGCTAATTCTTTAATCACTGATGACGCTTTCCAATTAGCTAAGTTAGCGGCGAAAAATTCAGGATTTTCCATTATGGCGCAAAGAGCGCTTTGGCTCAAATCATGGTCGGCTGACGTGTCGTCCAAAACAAAGTTACTAAACATTCCTTTCAAGGGAAAGACCCTTTTTGGTCCAGAGTTGAAAGAAATTATCGCAGATATCACTGGGGGGAAGGGTCATGCCCTCCCGCAGGATAGACCGTTTAAGGCCAAAAACAAGGCTAATTTTCGCTCCTTTCGCAACTTCAGGAGCGGACCTGCTTCAGCCTCTGCTGCCGCTAAGCAAGAGGGTAACGCTTTCCAGCCTAAAGCAACCTGGAAACCCTTGCAGGGCTGGAATAAGGGTAAGCAGGCCAAGAAGCCTGCGCCTGCTGCCAAGACAGCATGAAGGGGTAGCCCCCGATCCGGGACCGGATCTAGTAGGGGGCAGACTTTCTCTCTTTGCTCAGGCTTGGGCAAGAGATGTTCCAGATCCCTGGGCATTAGAAATTGTTGCTCAGGGGTATCTTCTAGAATTCAAGGACTCTCCCCCAATGGGGAAGGTTCCACATTTCTCGTTTGTCTTCAGACCAGACAAAGAAACAGGCGTTCTTACTCTGTGTAGCAGATCTTCTAAAGATGGGAGTGATACACCCAGTTCCAATTGCAGAACAAGGACTGGGCTTTTACTCAAACCTGTTTGTAGTTCCCAAAAAGGAAGGAACTTTCAGGCCAATCCTGGATCTAAAAATTCTAAACAAATTCCTCAGAGTTCCATCTTTCAAAATGGAAACCATTCGGACAATCTTGCCGATGATCCAGGAAGGTCAATATATGACTACTGTGGATCTAAAGGATGGGTACCTACATATTCTTATCCACAAAGATCATCATCATCAGTTCCTAAGGTTCGCCTTTCTGGACACGCATTACCAGTTCGTGGCCCTTCCTTTCGGGTTGGCCACCGCTCCCAGAATTTTCACAAAGGTGCTAGGGTCCCTTCTAGCGGTACTGAGACCGCGGGGCATTGCAGTAGCACCTTACCTAGACGACATCTTAATACAGGCGTCGTCTTTTCACAGAGCCAAGGCTCATACGGACATTGTTCTGGCTTTTCTAAGGTCTCACGGGTGGAAGGTGAACGTAGAAAAAAGTTCTCTGTCCCCGCTCACAAGGGTTCCCTTCCTGGGAAAACTAATAGACTCGGTAGACATGAAAATCTTTCTGACAGAGGTCAGGAAGTCAAAACTTTTGAATACTTGCCGAGTTCTTCATTCCATTCCTCGGCCTTCTGTGGCTCAGTGCATGGAGGTAATTGGTTTAATGGTTGCGGCAATGGACGTGGTCCATTTTGCCCGAATTCATCTAAGACCACTGCAACTGTGCATGCTCAAACAGTGGAATGGGGATTATGCAGATTTGTCTCCTCAAATACAAATGGACCAGAAAACCAGAGACTCTCTTCTCTGGTGGTTGTCTCAGGATCACCTGTCTCAGGGAATGAGTTTCCGCAGACCGGAGTGGATCATTGTCACGACCGATGCCAGTCTGTTAGGCTGGGGTGCGGTCTGGGACTCCCTGAAAGCTCAGGGTCTATGGTCTCGGGAAGAATCTCTTCTCCCGATAAACATTTTGGAACTGAGAGCGATATTCAATACGCTCCAGGCGTGGCCTCAACTAGCGGAGGCCAAATTCATCAGATTTCAGTCGGACAACATCACGACTGTAGCGTACATCAATAATCAGGGAGGAACAAAGAGTTCCCTAGCGATGTAGGAAGTAACCAAGATCATCAAATGGGCAGAGGATCACTCCTGCCATCTATCTGCAATTCACATCCCAGGAGTAGACAACTGGGAGGCGGATTTTCTAAGTCGTCAGACTTTCCATCCGGGGGAGTGGGAACTCCACCCGGAGGTTTTTGCTCAGCTGACCGAGCTATGGGGCATTCCAGAATTGGATCTGATGGCGTCCCGTCAGAACACCAAACTTCCCCTTTACGGATCCAGATCCAGGGATCCCAAGGCGGCATTTATAGATGCTTTAGTAGCGCCTTGGTCATTCAGTCTAGCTTATGTCTTTCCACCGTTTCCTCTTCTCCCTCGGCTAGTAGCCAGAATCAAACAGGAGAAGGCTTCGGTAATTCTGATAGCGCCTGCGTGGCCACGCAGGACTTGGTATGCAGACCTAGTGGACATGTCATCGGCTCCACCATGGAAACTGCCATCGAGGCAGGATCTTCTAATTCAAGGTCCATTCAAGCATCCAAATCTAGTTTCTCTGCAACTGACTGCCTGGAGATTGAACGCTTAATTCTAGCTAAGCGTGGGTTCTCTGAATCAGGCCAGAAAGCCTTTCACCAGGAAAATTTACCATAAGATATGGCGGAAATATCTTTGTTGGTGTGAATCCAAGGGTTATTCGTGGAGTAAGGTTAGGATTCCAAGGATATTGTCTTTTCTCCAAGAAGGATTGGAGAAAGGTTTGTCAGCTAGTTCCTTAAAGGGACAGATATCTGCTCTGTCTATCCTGTTACACAAGCGTCTGGCAGCTGTACCAGACGTTCAGGCGTTTGCACAGGCCTTAGTTAGAATCAAGCATCATCTTTGTTTGTTGTCTATTCTGGTAAGAGGAGAGGTCAGAAAGCGACTGCTACCTCTCTTTCCTTCTGGCTGAAAAGCATCATTCGATTGGCTTATGAGACTGCTGGACAGCAGCATCCTGAACGAATTACAGCTCATTCCACTAGGGCTGTGGCTTCCACATGGGCTTTCAAGAATGAGGCTTCTGTTGAACAGATTTGTAAGGCAGCGACTTGGTCTTCACTGCATACATTTGCCAAATTTTACAAATTCGATACTTTTGCTTCTTCGGAGGCTATTTTTGGGAGAAAGGTTTTGCAAGCAGTGGTGCCTTCCGTTTAGGTTACCTGACTTGTTCCCTCCCTTCATCTGTGTCCTAAAGCTTTGGTATTGGTATCCCACAAGTAAGGATGAATCCGTGGACTGGATACACCATGTAAGAGAAAACAGAATTTATGCTTACCTGATAAATTACTTTCTCTTACGGTGTATCCAGTCCACGGCCCGCCCTGACAATTAAGTCAGGTTCAAATTTAATTTCGTAAAACTACAGTCACCACTGCACCCTATGGTTTCTCCTTTTTCTCCTAACCGTCGGTCGAGTGACTGGGGGGGCGGAGCCTGAGGGGAGCTATATGGACAGCTCTGCTGTGTGCTCTCTTTGCCACTTCCTGTAGGGATTGAGAATATCCCACAAGTAAGGATGAATCCGTGGACTGGATACACCGTAAGAGAAAGTAATTTATCAAGTAAGCATAAATTCTGGTTTTTTTTTCTAAAATGTTATAGTTACTTGCAATATAATAAGCATAAACTCTGGTGTAGAATTTAAAGGGACAGTAAACACCTTGTAATTACAAGACGTTTCTGTTGTATTGCTATAGAATAACACATCAACCAAGTCTTAAAAGTTTTAAAACAAACATCTTGTTTGTTGCAAATGTTTTTAATAGACAAACTCTATCCACTAATTGCCTTATTTGAGGAGCCAATCTGGGCTTGAGCCTGAGCTAAATTACATGAAAAAGGGACAAAATAATTAATGGAAGTATTTTGCAAAGTTGTTGCATAACTAATTATTTTATATTAAAATCTCAGTATGTTTACTGTCCTTTTTAATTATGATTTAATGATAGCTGTCATGTTTAAAACCATTGAGCTTTGATGAAGCTAAAGTGAAGGTCAATTTCGATGAATTAGTGTCCGGTTTTTAATAATCCTATTAAAAAGAAGGGCACTTTAATTCATCAAAATTGACATTTCCCTCGTTTTATTCAAAAACTTATCTTTTAACCCTGACAGCCGCTGCAGCGCTTCCTCCGCCCGTCGCAAGCCTTCTTCGCAGGTCCAAAATGATGAATCTGGCTTCCTCCAATCACGGCGTTGCCTCTGGCCATGATTCCCCCGGGGGGAAGCCGTGATTGGAGGAAGCCACATTCATCATTTCTGACATATGAAGAGGCTTCCGACGGCCGGGGAAATCGCTGTAGCGGCTGTCCGGATTAAAAGGTACGTTTTTGAAGAAAACAAGTGAAATGTCAATTTTGATAAATTAAAATGACCTTGTTTTTAATAGGATTATTAAAAACGGGGCACTAATTCATCGAAATTGACCTTCACTTTAATAATACTCAGGAAGGTAACGACTGTCAATGGGTTAATAATGGTGTAGATTACATTCCCACTGAATTTATAAACCTGTGCAACATAAAACATCCTGATTGTAGAACTATAGGCTACAAAGTAGTGAGTACAGTAGCCTATCAGACAGTTATTCCTTCTGAGATGAAAATAGCCAAAATTGTATTAACACTGACACCTATATACGGCATAGTAGTGCATTCAGTTTATATTCAGATTTCAACCTCTTCAAATGAGGAGTCTTTTTTTCCCCTTGCAGGACCAGTGAGCACTTAATTAATAAATATATACATTCTTACAAAATATTATCTTTATTAATGTGAGTGGCGCTAAATTGCTTATATACACTGCACACATACACTGGGTTCGTACTGTAGAATGATAGAGAAATATTTTGATTGGCGAAAGAAATGGAGACCCAGATAGACAGCAGTGTAGGAGGACACACTGGACGTTGAAGTTGCAAGGCACCTATCTATAATTGGGATGTCCTAAGACCATTTTCCCAACCATCGTAGATCCTCCGTATATTGTACCAGGGTTTATTTTGTTCTGGACAATATTTGATTTTAAGGGGTCCTTAAAAGTCGTGTTAAATTGCATGTTATCATGCATGGGCATGGTGATGTCCCCAGCACCCCCAGAATCCCCTGACGATGACAGTGAATATTCAACCTTCAGGTGTGGGAGTAAGGGGGGGAAGCACGATCAGCTCCAAAAGCACCACCCTGAATGATGACATGTTGTTGTCATCTGCACCGAATACGTTGTGTGGATGAGGACCGTAGTAAAGGAGTTAAAAGGACACACTTTTTTTGTTCCTTTTGTTGTATCTAAATAGCATTACAAGCTGTCCTCCCCCCAAAAAATGGCCAGTCTGTAGGTGACGGAGCACAATGGTCTACGGAGGTCACACAATGTATATTTTTCATAGCTAAACAGTCATTTTACTCTTTGGCTGCCAGGAACATGCAAATCCATAATTGTACCTCTTTGGTTGCCAAAAGTGCATGTAAGCAGTAGAGATTTGACTCCCCTGACTTTCCCTCACTTCTTTATGCTCTATATGTGTAATGCATTGTAATGAGTTAAAGCAAATGAAGCCTTTTACATATAGCTAACCCTTACACAAATGGACATTTAAGTGTCTTGTATTTATGTGAAGATTTTACTAGACAACCTGCTAAAATACTGCATTGTCAGGTTGAATACTGGACACCTGGCAACCCTATATGTAAAATAGTGCATTTTAAAATGTAGAACGTGGTATGTGTGATATAAAACAGATTTTCTTGTGCTGAGGAAATAAAAACAAACATTTTGTTATTTTTATGCTTGTGAGGTGTGTTATTGTCAACAAATAAAACAAATACATTTCCTATTAGCTTCAAACTCAAAATAAACTTTAATCTAATAATGTTTCATGCAGAAAATATTTTTAACACGTTTAACATACTCATATGCTGATAGCAATTGTGCAAGTGTTGTTTATACTTTTAGTCACTAGCAGCACTACTGTAAGTATTAATAATATATGTTTGTGATGTTTTTGGCACAGATATTTCAGCTGCTGTTGTGATTGGTCCTCTCATTGTGTTTTTTTTAATGTCAACTCACATATATGAGCCAGATTACAAGTGGAGAGGTATTTAACGCTCCTGCTCTTGCGCTAAACCAACTAGAAGTATGCTTTTTGCACGTTGTGTCGCGCTGGTATTACATATTGCATATTGAAAGTAAAAAGTTTTTACTCGCTTGCTAACCCAATGCACACAAAAAGCTGACGTTAGAATATTGCGTTAACGTATTTTTCCATAGAAGTAAATGGAGCAAAAACCCTGCTCGCGCGCAAACCCGATTGCATATTCTCAATGCGCTAACCTGAAAATACGAATATTTCACATTCCAATGTTCTCATAGCAGAATATGTTCTATTTATTCATAAATACGTATTTCTACATATACCTGATGGTATCTGGTTCAATACCTATTCCTTTATATATGGAATAGGTATAGATATATACAGATAAATATATATAGGAATATCTATTTATAAATACTTAGAACATATTCTGCTATGTGCATAACATTGAAATGTGGAATATTTACAGCGCAAACACAGTTTATTAAATATGAATATTGCATAAATATGATTTTTCATGTTTTCATCTACTTGACAGCAAAGGGCTCCAATGCATTTCTATATATGTCTATATATGTATACATATGTATTAATATGTGTATAGTGTGTCTACACATGTAAATACATAAATACATATGCACACACATATAAACTGATCACATGGCTATTTATTATGTATTGATTTGCATTTTAGCCAATTAGTGCAGTGTCAGCCACAACTCCCCAGGCATGAGCACAATGTTATCTATATGGCTTACATGAATTAACAGTCTCTTATTGTGAAAAGCAAATAAAAACATGTGATAAGAGGCTGTCTGTAGTGGCTTAGAAACAGACAGAAATGTAGAGGTTTAAATGTTATAAAGTATATTCATATAACAATGTTTGTTGTGCAAAGCCAGAGTATGGGTAGTAAAGGAGTTTTATCTTTTTTAAGCAATGAAAGCTTTGGTGTTGACTGTCCCTTTAATTGAAGCTCTTTCTTATGCACAGCACATTCTTTATTTAGCCAAATGTTGCTTTAATTGTTAAATCAGCAACAGCCGTCTTTCTTATTACTTTAAACTTTGTCACTACAGTGCAATGAAATGTAAGTGCTCATAGACAGACAATGGGTTAAAATAGCTTTGCCAGTTTTCTCCCTTCCCAAAGCAGTAGCACTTTGTAATGCATCTTATTTACAACAGTTGTCTCTCTTTAAACACAGAAATATACACTTGTGAAAATAACCAGACCTTATGCGCTGTCACTGACCCATCAGCGTCTGGAAAAAAACAACTTTTATATACCCAGCTTATTTGGCCAAAGATGAAAAGCAAGGAGCTTATAGCAAAGCAAGAAGTAGCTGGGCACTATTGACGGAAAAGATCCTGGCAGGGTGCGTGTTGTGAATGTTTTTGTGGCTTGCAAAGGAATTTCCTACAGACTGGACTATTAAAAATGTCTTTACTTGCAGGAGTGCTGGGAAAACAGAGGAACTGTCCTGCACAAGACGTCTACGATGACAATGGAAACGTCTCGTCTGGATGATAGAGCAAGTTACTTTAAGGTAAGAGGAACTGATTCTCCCTATAATCTTCTGGTTGAGTTAATAAATATTATTTACAGTTCGGTCAGTTCGGAAGCTTCTCAGATTTTGTGGTCAGGATCTTTGTGCTGCAGCTGGTGCAGCTACATAGTAATACATTGTTTGGTAAAGTCCTGTGTTTTATATATTTACGCAATCTCTTATTATACCTCATCATTTGCAGATTTTACTAAAGGGCTGTTTTTCCTGAGATTTTGCATTCTGGGCTACTTAGGGCTCGATTTATCAAGCTGTTCGCCAAGCTGCGACTGCACGTTCTCACAAGAGGTGGAGAATTTCAATCTCCCTGGTCTCGTCCGACGGGGGAGATTGACAGCTCCTGCCCGCGTGTGATTGGCTGTGTGCGGGTAGGGGGCGAGATTGCGCGCAAGTGCAAAATACCGCTCGTGTGAAATCTAAAATTCCGTCAGCAAGCTAGGGTGGACAGGGGCGAATAAATCGATCCCTTAAAAAAATGTCAGCTTTACTAGATTTGATGTTAAAAAATAAAGGATTGAATTTGTATGTCAAGGGGGTAGATTATATATCCATCTTTAAATTGTATTGGCTTGCTTCCTACAAAATTATCCAATACAGGGATATACTTGGTACTTGGCTAACATTACAACTGGCATGTGATTTAGCCATCAGAACAGGAAATAGAGCTAACTTGGGTATCTTTGTTTATTAGAGAATACATTTTTCCTTATCCATTAAAGGGACACGATACACAAACTTTTTCTTTCTTGATTCAGATTGAGCATGAAATTTTAAGCAATTTTCTAATTTACTCCTATTATCAAATTTTCTTCATTCTCTTGGTATCTTTATTTGAAATGCAAGAATGTAAGTTTAGATGCCGGCCCATTTTTGGTGAACAACCTGGGTTGTCCTTGCTGATTGGTGGATAAATTCATCCACCAATAAAAAAGTGCTGTCCAGAGTACTGAAACCAAAAAAAAGCTTAGATGCCTTCTTTTTCAAATAATGATAGCAAGAGAACGAAGAAAAATTGATAATAGGAGTAAATTAGAAAGTTCCTTAAAATTGCATGCTCTATCTGAATTACAAAAGAAAAAATTTGGGTTCAGTGTCCCTTTAAGCTTCTTTTAAAACTTAAAGGGACATTAAACACTAAACAAATGCTAGATATAATGATGCATTTAAAGAAAAGATTAGTCTGAGAATAACATGTAGATGTATTTTTTAAAGTTTCATTAGCTGTTTAAATATTGATAAAATAAGTGTTAAGTTTTAGTGTCTATTAAGCAATGAGAACTGCCGTGTTGTAACTTAGGTTACCTTCTCTGCTGTGACCAATTAGCAACAGTTATAAATAGGTCACTAGAGTGTGCAGCCAATGGCTGTGTGGACTATAACAGTGTTCTGCACATACATTTCTAACAGCAACCATTTCAGAATGGAATTACAGGAAATGGGGGCAAAATAAATAAAGTATACATGTACGCAAAATTACTCCTTTATGGTTATTTTTGCATATGAAATAGCTGACTGTTCTTTGACAACACAACCCATTGCAATGGGCTAAGCTTACAGGGAAATTAGATCTCCATATTTTTTTCACTTTCTATTCACCCACATGCGTCCTTCTCTGTCTGTATACTAAAGCCAATTAAAAACTAACATGTTATTACTTGTCTTTCCTACCTCCCACTGGGAGTGTAATTTCTTCTGATGCCCATGTTTATACAGCTTTTCTACTGACATTTTGTAAAGGAGATATTTATAAACAAACTAATACGATTAAAATGTTAATTGAAGAAGCATTACATTTTCCACTAAAAAATAAAGTGCAAAAAACCTAAAAATGGCCAAAATATGTTTAAAAAAAACAACAAAGTTTGAAGAAGTATTGTTAAAAAAAGCTTTCTTTTATTGATTTGGAATACTGTCGGTTTTTAGGTCAATGCAAAGTATCCAACACGTTAAAGGTGAAAGTCCAAATAAAACTTTTGTGAATCAGAGCACACAGTTTTCCCAAATTTCTTTATCAAATGTATTTTGTTCTCTTGGAATCCTTTGTTGAAAAGCATGCATAGGTAAACTCAGGAGCAGCAATGACCTAATGGGAACTAGCTAATGGTTGGTGGCTACACACATATGCCCCTTCTCATTGGTTCACCAGATGTGATCAACTAGATCCCAGTAGTGCACTGCTACTCTTGAGCTGACTTTAACTATGTGTTTAACATATTTTGCAGATGCTTAATCTCTTTGCTATAATATAATGCTCCAACACATAAAACCTCTTATTGCTCATCTACAGATTGGAATAGATGCCTGTACAGTTGCATCATCCTGTGCAGCCCATAGTTTTGTGCTATTATCTAGTCTAATGAATATCCTTACAATGGGTCATAGAGGTATATGTATTGTAAAGAGATCTAAAGTGTCTTCTGACTGCACTTTGTAAATACAGATTTGTATTATTCCGAATGCTAGGAGTCGGTTTGTGGTGGTTTTGAACTTTACCACTGGTTTATTTAGCACCTGCTATTTTTGTTAGATAATTTTCCAATTCCCTCTCCAAATAAAGCTTGGATCTCCACAAGCTTTCCATTTAGCTGCTGAGCTGTGCAAAACACAACCACATGCAGAGACAGATCTGTACAGCATTGCATTTATTTGCCTCTTTTAAGGCGGAGATTTTCATATAAAATGTATTTTTGTATCTTAAATGTTTTTTTTATATATAATTCATACTTTGCAAGCCTTACAATTCATGTCATGCTGTTTCAGATATATATACTGTATATATATATATATAAAATCTAAACTAATTTTATGTTCATGTGTTATATTATTTAGAACTTACCTTTCATAGAAGAAAGTGCCGTACAAATAAATAACTTTTTGGTAGATTATAACTTTTCCAGCAATATTTGCAGCAAGTAAAAGCCACTAAGTACCAGTAAGGTGAGCTGTGCAACCCCAGTAATGTTTTTAGGGCAAACTATTTTGTACACTGATGGTCAAATTAATGGACAGATGTTTTTTTCCCTGTTTTTTTTTTTGGGGGGGGGGGTTCCAGGAAAAAATTGAAATTAAAAATGAAAAAATGAAAAAAATGCAGAGCAGAGTAATTTTGTTACATTGGGAACATAAAATGCAAAGTGTATAAAAGTATTAAAGGTATATGAAACACATTTTTCTTTCATGATTCAAATAGCGCATTCAGTTTTAAGCAACTTTCTAATTTACTCCTATTATCAATTTTTCTTCATTCTCTTGAATCTCAGGAATGTAAGCTTAGGAGCCTGCCCACTTTTTGATTCAGCAGCCTGAGTAGCACTTGCTGATTGCTGGCTACATTTAGCCACCAATCAGCAAGCACTACCCAGGTAAAAAAAATGATAATAGAAGTAAATTAGGTGCTTAAAGGGATAGTAAACACCAAAAATGTTATTGTTTAAAAAGATAGATACCGGTAATCCCTTTATTTACCATTCACCAGTTTTGCATAACCAACACTGTTATAGAAATATACTTTTTACCTCTATAATTACCTTGTGTCTAAGCGTCTGCAGACTGCCTCCTTATCTCAGATTTTTTGACAGACTTGCATTTCAGGCTAACTTCACGTTCATTAGCACAATGTTATCTATATGAAACACATGAACTAGTGCCCTCTAGCTGTGAAAAACTGTAAAATGCAGAGGCAGCCTTCAAGGGATTAGAAATTAACATATGATACTAAAGAACCAATATCAATAAGTAGCTATGGTCCCTAGGGGGCGCCTAGTTTGAGCTGCCAATTAAACAAATATACAATCAATATTAATACAATATATGTGAATGTGTGTGTGTGTGTGTGTGTGTGTGTGTGTGTATATATATATATATATATATATATATATAAGTAGGTTGTGGGAAACGGCACTCACCAATTTAGCATCCACCTGGTGCTCAGCAAAAGACAGTACATTCAGTGAAATAGAACTGGATCCAACGGACGGCCTCCGTTGTCTAGTAGTATCCAAGAACAGCCGGCACACAGGAATTTTTCCATAATCCGATTTATTTAGTAAGTGAGAAACCAGACGTTTCGGCTCTACCGTGAGCCTTTCTCAATGGTATACAGACCGGATAATGCAATCCCCAAACCACACACATTAACCCCTTAAGGACCAGCGACGTACCCTGTATGTCGCTGGCCTTTTTTTGGGACTTGACTGTTTTATAGCGCGGTCTTGCCACCAGCTTTGAGATTGCTCTATTCCACAAAGCCTACTGGAGGGAGGGCATTAATAGCGTGTTCTTGCTAGACTTGTGCTATTATGTCCTGAAAAAACCCTTAACGACCAGTGACATACAGGGTACATTGTGGTCATTAAGGGGTTAAATACCCACCCATATCCAAGTGACCGCCAATCAGCACGCAAGGCTGGGCCGCTCCTTCCCGCACGTAATCACCACACCTGAGTGTACAATTACAGCTGATTCCACGCAGACGCGTCATGACGACATCACGCCTCACCGCGCTGCATAGGAATGACTGTGTCTCAGGTAACCAAGGGAACACCGGGTAAACAAATACCTCCGGTCACCAAGGAGATGCGTGAAAGTGGCGTGTGCAGCCAGGCACCCGATGGGCACAATTAATTGGTGATAATATTATAACATTAATGGGCCATGAGTGAATGCCCAACATACACACAACAGTGATAAATATTTACAATGAAAAAATGGTATCTACATATTGTATACAGGGTTCTTAAACACAATTTAAAGAATAATGTCATATTGAAACGCTACATAAGCCCAAGGTTAAACAAACAGCACAGCCCTCTATACCCAACACGGTATCAAGGCATGTGGGATGTAGCAAAGAGACACATCTAATATTAAATATTATAGTTGTATTAGCATCATACACTAGAGGAATAGGTAGAAACACATCATAACAGGATGACTCCCTTGGTGTCCATATTTATTTATAGCAACAGCCAAAGTCCACATTGGCATTAAGTCCCCGAGGTGCTACTGTATCCAGGGTGAAGATCCACCGGGCTTCCATCTTCAACAATGCTCGGCCTCTGTCACCACCCCGCCTATGGCGAGGAACATGGTCAATCAATATTACCCGTAATGAAGCGATATTATGGCCTGCTTCCGCAAAGTGGCGTGCCACCGGCTGTTCCGACCGTCCCTTGTCAATGGCCTGACGGATGGCTGTCTTGTGATTGGCCAGACCTTCCTTGAACGGTGTCACTGTTTTGCCAATGTAATATTTGGAACAAGGACAGATAATGGCATAAACCACAAACTCCGAAGAGCAAGTGAGTCTGTGCTTAATTTTGTATCGCTTATTATTGTGGGGATGTTGAAAGGTGGTCCCAGCTAAAAGGTTATTGCATGTAACGCAACTGCCACATCTGTAACATCCTGGTTTGCCTCTGGTCAACCACATCTGTTTCTCATAGCAGTGTGTTGGGTCACTTAGCACCAGTAGATCCCTAAGGTTACTCGCCCGTTTATATACCAATCTTGGTTCTGGCGTATCCATAAAGGGAAGGCTTGTGTCCTTAGATAGCATTAACCAGTTCTTTTTGATCACATTCTGTACCAACTTAGACCCTGGGGTGTAAGTTGTTATGAGGTTCAGCCGCTTAGGTTGTTCGTTCCTAATTCTTTTGGTAGTTGGTGAGTCTTGGGTTAGACCCCTTGCCTTACAGCATTGTTGTTCTATAAGCGTAGGTGGATAGCCCCTCTCCAGAAATTTTTCAGACATTTTCATAAAGGGGGAAACCATTTTGATAAAGGGGGAAACCCCGAAACGTTATGTATAATAAATTCACTTAGGTGATATTGTAAGACCTTTGAGTGCGGTCTCCCTTTTTTGATATATATATATATATATATATGTATATATATATATATATATATGTATATATATATATATATATATATATATATATATATGCAGCTGGATATATACACGTCAATGACTGTGTAGGTCCACAATAACCATAAATGGACACAAACCAGATATTAAGTTCACTTGAGTCCAGCGTAATAAAAATGGTAATGGCAATGCCAGTTCCTTTACAGATATCCTAGATCAATTCTGGGGCATAAGAAAACCCATTGGTGAATCTTCTCATCTAGGTGAATAGGGTTCAGGAATTTCTCAGGGCTGCTCCTCTCTTTAGTATTCAGGTGATAAACAATCTGTGTGGAGACACAAACAACAGAGGGCACCTCCTAGTGTGACACTGTGGTGTACCAAGCAGGTGGATAAGTAGAAATTGTACTCTCAGTATCCCAGCTCACTGCTCAAGCATTGCTTGAGGAAACAACGTGTTGTATCTGAGAAACGCGTTGCAAGTGTCTTATGAGGCAATTGTACCCCCTCCTGATTTTAAGAATTGTTTTTATTCTGTTTTAATAAACCATCAGTGGAGCAGTGGGCTGGGACACAGAGATCCCAGTCTGTGAAATTAGCATATGAGCCTACCTAGGTGTCGCTTTCAACTAAGAATAACAAGAGAATAAAGCAAATTTGATGGTAAAAGTAAATTAAAAAGTTGGTTAAAATTACATGCCCTATCTGAATCATGAAAGTTTAATTTGAACTTTACTATCCCTTTAAAATTGCAAGCTCTATCCGAATCGTGAAATAAAAAAAATGGGGTTCATATCCCTTTAAGCTTGAATTAAAAGTACAGCTTATACAGTAAACAATAAACTAAATTTAATTTTCAAAACTTTATTTTTTGTTACAAATGGAACTACAAGGTCCAGATATGTTACAGTGAATGTAAATTTTGATGCTTAAGTGCCCAGTTTTTAAAAATTCGATTAAAAACAGGGGCACTTTAATTCATCAAAATTTACATTTCACTCCTGTTGTGAAAAAAAAACTTACCTTTTATTCTTGACAGCAGCTCCAGCTTCCTCCACCCGTCGTAAAGCCTCTTCCTAGGTCTAAAATGAGGAATCCGGCTTCCTCCAATCACGGCATTGAATCAGACACGGATTCCCCCCGGGGGGAAGCAGTGATTGGAGGATGACCCATCCATCATTTCTGACATCAGAAATTGCTTGCGACGACCGGAGGAAGATGGAGCTGCTGTCAAGTTTAAAAGGTAAGTTTTTTTTCACAACACGAGTGAAATGTACATTTTGATGAATTAAAGTTTTTAAAAACCGGGCACTTTAGCATCAAAATTTACATTCACTTTAAGCACTTGTGAACTGAAGGAAACCTCCTTTGCCAGTACATGAGAACAGGCAAATGAAGAAACCATGTATATGACTCTAAAAGATGCTTGCTCAGGGAATGTCTGCTGGGCAAATGCTATGATGGTCTTAATTTAAAAGCTTCCTGCCAATTTGCGTCTTCAATTATTGACAATGGGGATCCAGAAAAATGTATTGCTCTTGCAAGAGCTTGATCTACTTTTTCCTGATTATCAGGTGTTGCATATCAATAAATGAAGGTGTTGTGTATTTTTTGGAGCCAGTTGTTACTTGAAGATGCTGCTGATGGAGAGGCCCTTTGTGATGATGTAGCTTTTACAGAAGGAACAGAAAGAGTGTTTCTGTAATGAGAACATTGGAAGGGAAAGCTACTTGCACTTACTGTGGCTCTCCTCATTTAATTCTATTAAGTATTTGTTTAATGTCTTTAGGACACCTCTGACAGAGTATGTGTTTTGACATCCTGGTAGCATTTGGAAAGGCATATTTCTTTAGACTTTGCTTTTTTTTTTCTCAGAAGATATTGCACCGTGGAAATGCTTCCAAATGCTGGATGTTGGTCTCACCATTTTACTGAGGATGGAAAAAATGTATTGACCAGATTATAGGTCAATACTATGCTGTGATGGGGGAGCAGCACATTAGTAGGAATCAAGTCATCATTTAGATAAAGGTTATGAAGAAAAACTAATGGAGTTAAAATATTGTTCCATTTTCAGAATTCAGAAAACTCTTATCTTTCAATTAAGGCCTAATTGAGAGGACAGAAATTCTTCAATCAACTATACTAACAAGATGGATGCCACAAGCAAAATAAACTGAAACCTTTTTCCCTGCAGTGACACTAGAGACAGAAGTGCATATTTCTCTTTTACATTATCAGTATTTTCTTAGTGTTTGAATTGTATGCCAGGATTTGCTTGTCTTTAGGGTACATAAATTGCATTGATTTAATACTTCACAAACAGTCTTATAAATCTTTCATAAAGACCTTCATGTTATATAGTGTTTAGAAATAATATTGGAGGTTTAAATATGTGAACACAGTGTCATAAACATATTACTTATTATTGTAAAAGAACACATTCCATGCTCAATTGTTTCCCCAACAGTTTTCCCCCCCAACGTTTCTGGGTATTTGTTTTTTTTGGGGGGTGGGTTTTCCATCTCTAGCCCTGTGTCGCATTCCATGTGCCCTTGGGGGGAGTTTAGTGGTGTAAGGTGGCTGAAAGGATAAGGAGAGGTAAGGGGTGAGAAAGTACTCAGTAGGATGTAAAACGTTGATGGGCAGTTGGGTGGGTTGCTGGAAGGATGGTGGAGAATACGGATGAGTTTGGGAAGTAAATGGAGCAGTAGGACATGAAAAAGGAGTGAGGACGGTGATTAACAAAATGCTGATAGTTGATGGCAGTTTTCTCAATTAGGAGAAGTAGCACAAGCTATCAAAGCGTAAACTATCTGCCATATCATTTTTTAAAAACAAATTTACTTTCATCTTAGTATGAACTCTACTAATTCTGTGGGCTGCTGACCCTCCTTGGAATAGAAAATCCCCACACTTGGCTTATACTAGTCCAAGACGTTGCTGTGTATCAGCTAAGGAAGGAGACCTTGTTGGTGAATCCTCTTAAAGATCAGGAGATGTGCTGGCCAATAGCAGAGGGCTATTGCTATTGAATTAATGAGGCAAAAAGATGCAATCCGTGCATCTACCTTCCCCTGTATGATTTACTCTCTCTAAATATCGCCTATATTCCATCCTTGCCCAAATCTGGTTCAGTTTTGGGCATCCCCATAACAAGTGGCTTAGATCTGGATCCTGAAGGTGACACTTAGGGCAGGAATTAGACACATTCTTATTCCATTTGGCCACTCTACATGGGATTAAATAATCCCTATGTAGCACTCTAAATTGGGTTTCTCTATAATAAGATGAAGAAAAAAGTTTTTGAGTAATATTTAAACTTTTTAAAAGTACTTTATCCAGATCAGCTAAATCAGCCATTGTTATTCAGTGGGATGTCAGATCTAACACTGCTGAAGTTTCTTCTAAGGACACCAAAAATTTATAAACAAAGGACAGCAGTCCTTTCCCCACTTTTGCAAAATCAACAAGCGGATGGTCTCTCCACATCTGAGGAGCCAAGATCATTAATTTGAGAATATAACTTTTTACTTGTACAAAATAAAACATATGTTTTCTTTGTACTACAGGGAAATTGATCAAGCAGCCTCACAATCGCATCAATTTGACTCTTTGGTTCCGCAACAAAAAGCAAGAGATCATCCGCAAATAAAGCAATTTTAAATTTTACCTGACCTATATTAATTCCGATCAACAATTCTCTCAACCTAATAGCTAAGGGCTCCATTATCAAGTCAAACAATAAGGGAGACATCGGACAGCCCTGGCGAGTTCCTCTTGTTAATGAGAAGGAATCTGACATAGAATTTTTTCTTTCCAATATAGTTAAAAAGAAAATACAGCTAACGAAAGAATCTGTCTTTTTTTTGAGGACTCATATCTCTTGGGATAGAAATGCTAACTTTATATCAACAGCAATAACAATTGTTAGGACACTCATTTTTAAGAATTGGATTTCTCATAAAGTACCCTCCATTGCGGAAGCAAGGAAATTGCTATTAGATACAGCAATTAAAGCAGCCTATGAATCAAAATTAGAAGGGATAACAGGAAAAACGTTCTGTAAGATTTGGAAGGCCTTTGTGTGTTCCCAGGGCAATGACTTTGTATACTACATAGAACAAATTATCAATATCAAGTTGAACTAGAGATGGGGGGGCGGGGGGGGAGAGAACAATATAATTTATTTTTTTTCCCCTCCCTCTTTCCTTTTCTAAAAATAGTACAGTAGAGTTAAGGTGGATAAGTGATATAAAGAAATGAGATGCTAAAAGTGATTAGATCAGCCTTAGTCCACTAATTGAATTGGAGGACAGAAGGGGGGGGGGGGGAGAGAAAAATATGTCTTTGTGGTTTATTTCTCTGGGGAAACTTTATTTGAGAAGTTTTTGATTTGTTTGTATGTTATGTGTTTATGTTTGTCTTTTTCCTCTTTTGTGGAGAATTGTTTTTTATTTCTTTGTATTAAAACAAATTAAAAAAAAAAAAATATATTGCCTATATCCTTTACAATTTTGCACCTCAGACGATGTGTATATGGTTCATATATTATTATTATTAGCATTTATATGCAAAGTGCTACCATATAAAGTGCTGTATGATCATGCGGTGTACAGTATTTTAAAGTCAAGCTTGATAATGCAAACTGATACAGGAGACAAATGGTGCAGCTTCTGAGAGCACTTACAAGGATGAGTGAGACAAAAGGTGTAGAGGTTGCTTGTCTGAGCTTGAAGGATAATTTGTAGTTGCAGCATCAGTGAGAAGAGGCAGCTGTAAGTTTATGTTATTAAGTTGGTATCTGTGCAGCAATCTGATTACCTATCATGTGCTGACTTGCTCTAACAAGTTGTTAACATGACGTTTCTCTTCTTTTAGATTTCTATGCTTGGAGAAGCATTGAACTTGCACAATAGACTCCATTTTTAAAACAGATGCTAGAAGCAAAAAAATAGGCATAGAGAGACCTAGTTGCATACCCTTACCCAGAATCCCTTGCTCCAGTGGACTTATTATTAGGTTACATTTTCTGTGCAAAATGTCATGTTATATGGTAGGATCTGCAGATGTGATATGCAATGATCTATATTTTCTCATTATATTTACTGTAGAGGGTTTTCTTTTACATCTTTTTACTCATCCTAAGTCCCCTTGTTTCTCTCTTTATCACACTACACCTAACTGGAATCCCCTTCCTTCTTCTAATCACATCCTACCTCTCTCTTCCTCCCATGCATATATTGATTGTACTTCATGCATTTCTCCTTTACCAGGATGTTCCCGTCACAGCAGTGATTAAAACCCTTGATTGCCTGTAACATATCTAGCAGGGATTTAACCTATTGATCACCCTAGTTACCAGATTAAGGGTCCTGTTGGTCACCTACACTGCTTCCCTTTGATAGTATCACAGTGAGTAGAGTATATAGAAGGCAGTGGTTTAAATAAACCTGTGCTACAACGCTGTGGCGTGGTCCCAATTTTCTATAGCACCCTTTCTGGCATTTTGCAAACAAGCCAGCAGTTACATAGGAGTGAGAGGAGCTGATTCTCTTTGATTTTGAGTCATCCTACCCCTGGTTAGTCCACACCAGGGGATTTGCACATGCACAGTCTTCCTGGCAGGCTTTCTGTACAACAACAATATGGCAGCCATTTTAGAAACCCTGTCACCATATCTGTAAAAGCAAATCCATAGCCCTGTTTTATGAGGTAAAAGGGCACACAGAAGGGACAGGCATGAGTAGAATTAGAGGTCTGAAACTTACTGCACTACAGGTCCTCTCACCAGGGCAGGACCTATGGGCACTAGAGTTGTAGTGACAATTTTATAATATGATAAGAACTGGGGGCTCATCTGACCTTTGTTCCTGGAAATTCCTCGTTTTTTTTTCTCTAGTCTCAGGTTCACCTCTACAATAGTGTGTGTGGGGGGAGGGGGGCTGATGAAGAAAACTCCCTCTGCTTTATTGGGGGAAAGGGGCAAACCTTTGCATTCCTCATTTTGAAATGCTTTTACTTAAATGAAAAAGTACAAAATCCCTTTAAAGATATAGAGGAATGTGACTTTTAAACCTTTTGGCCCGCTCCCCTGGAATGTTAGGGCCCTCAGCTAAAGGTGTCTGACAGAATTAGGGCAATGAGTAAAAAAAATTAAATAGCTTATGGTACCTTTCTTGAAGTATAAATTCTCAAAAGTGTGAGAGTTACCCTCCTTGGTTAATGCTGCTTCTGTATAAATGCCTAGTTTAAAATGCTACAGGCATATATGAAAAATGTACTTTTGTTAGAAAAATAGGTCAAGTGTGTCCCTGGGCAAAAAAGTCTGCTAACCTGTTATATAGGAGATGTCAGTATAGACATGACATAGTATTTGCTATATAAAAACAAACCACAAGGGGACAGTAAGTAAATCTTTATAGATCTGTTTGATCAACAGAAACCTCATATAAGCAACTAAATGCATTTACCTAGCTTACAAATCTAGTCCAATGGAGAACACAAGGGGCGTTATGTTGCGTTCAGCCCCAGCTCATACAATGATGCATGATCAGGTATTACAAATTGAAACCCCAAAAAAATGTCTTTCATGTTTCAGATAGAGAATACAGCTTTAAACAACTTTCCACTTTACTTATATTATCAAATTAGCTACATTATTTTGGTATCCTTTGTTAAAAGAACAACTATGCTCTTCTGTGAGCCAACTGAACACATAAGACAAATCAATGGCAACAGGCATATATGTGCAGTCACCAATCAGCAGTTAGCTCCAGTTAGCGCACTGATGTTCCTGAGCCAACCTAGGTATACTTTTCAATTAAGGATACCAAGAGAGGAAGCAAATTAGATAATAGAAGTAGAAGGGAAGGTCTTTAAAACTGTATGCTCTATCTGAATCATGAAAGAAAAAAATTGGGTTTTTTGTCCCTTTACAAAACAATACAATGCTATTGAAATAAATGAATGAAGATGAATTAAGTGAAAAAATAAATGTGAAACAAAGGATTCAGAATGGAAAAAAAATATATTTTGGGGAAGGGTTAAAGAAATGAAGTATTTGACAAAGGACGTGGGTGGGAAGGAAACAAATATTATTTGTGTATGTGTGTTTGTGTATATATATATATATATGTATGTACAGGGCTTGAAATGTCTAGTAGTTCACTGGTCCTGGGTGACTTAGAAATTGCAGCGGACGACTTAGAAATTAAAAAAAAAAAATTTGTATATTTAACATTGAGTGGACTAGTAACTTTCTCCCTCTGGTCTAGTAGCTTTTAACCTCGATTAGTAAACCATAGTGATATTTTTCCAGCTGTCTATCTATCTGTCTATCTATCTATCTATCTATCTATCTATCTATCTATCTATCTAGTCGTATGCAAAAGTTTAGGCACCCCTGACAATTTCCATGATTTTCATTTATAAATAATTGGGTGTTTGGATCAGCAATTTCATTTTGATCTATCAAATAACTGAAGGACACAATAATATTTCAGTAGTGAAATGAGGTTTATCGGATTAACAGAAAATGTGCAATATGCATCTAAACAAAATTA
Organism: Bombina bombina; assembly: GCF_027579735.1. NCBI lineage: Eukaryota > Metazoa > Chordata > Amphibia > Anura > Bombinatoridae > Bombina > Bombina bombina. The sequence goes on from NC_069502.1 coordinate 970,201,353, forward strand.
GACAGGTGCATAAATTTGGGCACCCCAACAGAAATATCTCATCAATATTTAGTAGAGCCTCCTTTAGCAGAAATAACATCCTCTAGACGCTTCCTATAGCCTGTTATGAGTGTCTGGATTCTGGATGGAGGTATTTTGGATCATTCCTCCTTGCAAAACATCTCCAGTTTAGTTAGGTTTGATGGTTGCCGAGCATGGACAGCCCACTTCAAATCAACCCACAGATTTTCAATGATATTCAGGTTTGGGGACTGGGATGGCCATTCCAGAACATTGTACTTGTTCCTCTGCATAAATGCCAGAGTAAATTTTGAGCAGTGTTTTGGGTTGTTGTCTTGTTGAAATATCCAGCCCCGGCGTAACTTCAACTTTGTGACTGATTCCTCAACATTATTCTCAAGTATCTGCTGATATTGAGTGAAATCCATACAACTTTAACAAGATTCCCAGTACAGGCACTGGCCACAGAGCCCCACAGCATGATGGAACATCCACCAAATTTTACTGTGGATAGCAATGTTTGTCTTGGAACAATGTGTTCTTTTGCTGCCATGCATATGCCCCTTGTTATGACCAAATAACTCAATCTTTGTTTCATCAGTCCACAGCACATTCTTCCAAAATGAAGCTGGCTTGTCCAAATGTGCGTTTGCATTCCTCAAGTGACTCTGTTTGTGGCGTGGCATCACTCTCCCATACAGCTTCTCCTTATGCAAAGTGCGCTGAATTGTTGAACGATGCACAGTGATACCATCTGCAGCAAGATGATGTTGTAGGTCTTTGGAGGTGGGCTGTTTTTGACCGTTCTCACCATTCTTTGCCTTTGCCTCTCCGATATTTTACTTGGCCTAACACTTCTGACATTAACAAGAACTGTGCCTGTGGTCTTCCATTTCCTCACTATGTTCCTCACAGTGGACACTGACAGCTTAAATCTCTGCGGTAGCTATTTGTAGCCTTCCCCTAAACCATAATGTTGAACAATCTTTGTTTTCAGGTCATTTGAGAGTTGTTTTGAAACCCCCATGTTGCCACTCTTCAGAGGAGAGTCAAAGAGAACAACAACTTGCAATTGGCCACCTTAAATACCTTTTCTCATGATTGGATGCACCTGTCTATGAAGTACAAGGCTTAATGGGTTAACCAAACCAATTGTGTGTTCCAATTAATCAGTGCTAGGTAGTTACAGGTATTCAAATCAACAAAATTACAAGGGTGCCCACATTTATGCACCTGTCTAATTTAGTTTTGATGCATATTGCACATTTTCTGTTAATCCAATAAACCTAATTTCACTACTGAAATATTACTGTGTCCTTCAGTTATTTGATAGATCAAAATGAAATTGCTGATCCAAACACTCAATTATTTTTAAATGAAAATCATGGAAATTGTCAGGGGTGCCTAAACCTTTGCATATGACTGTGTGTGTATATATATATATATATATATATATATATATATATATATATATATATATATATATACACACACACGTGTGTGTGTTCTAAATGAAAATTTCCACTACTTGAGCGGAATTCTTGTGCTCACGCTTCATCTGTCATGAATTTTAGTGCAGGCTCTGAGGGAAATTATGCAACAACTCTATCCAATGTGTACTGTAGTGCGCAATATATATTAATAACCATGTACTGAATGTGAGCACAAAAATGCAAACAGTATAGATTGTGCTTCTAATCTGGGCTATTGTTTGTTGTACTGAAAAAACAGAATTTATGTTTACCTGATAAATTACTTTCTCCAACGGTGTGTCCGGTCCACGGCGTCATCCTTACTTGTGGGATATTCTCTTCCCCAACAGGAAATGGCAAAGAGCCCAGCAAAGCTGGTCACATGATCCCTCCTAGGCTCCGCCTACCCCAGTCATTCGACCGACGTTAAGGAGGAATATTTGCATAGGAGAAACCATATGGTACCGTGGTGACTGTAGTTAAAGAAAATAAATTATCAGACCTGATTAAAAAAAAAACAGGGCGGGCCGTGGACCGGACACACCGTTGGAGAAAGTAATTTATCAGGTAAACATAAATTCTGTTTTCTCCAACATAGGTGTGTCCGGTCCACGGCGTCATCCTTACTTGTGGGAACCAATACCAAAGCTTTAGGACACGGATGAAGGGAGGGAGCAAATCAGGTCACCTAAATGGAAGGCACCACGGCTTGCAAAACCTTTCTCCCAAAAATAGCCTCAGAAGAAGCAAAAGTATCAAACTTGTAAAATTTGGTAAAAGTGTGCAGTGAAGACCAAGTCGCTGCCCTACATATCTGATCAACAGAAGCCTCGTTCTTGAAGGCCCATGTGGAAGCCACAGCCCTAGTGGAATGAGCTGTGATTCTTTCGGGAGGCTGCCGTCCGGCAGTCTCGTAAGCCAATCTGATGATGCTTTTAATCCAAAAAGAGAGAGAGGTAGAAGTTGCTTTTTGACCTCTCCTTTTACCAGAATAAACAACAAACAAGGAAGATGTTTGTCTAAAATCCTTTGTAGCATCTAAATAGAATTTTAGAGCGCGAACAACATCCAAATTGTGCAACAAACGTTCCTTCTTTGAAACTGGTTTCGGACACAGAGAAGGTACGATAATCTCCTGGTTAATGTTTTTGTTAGAAACAACTTTTGGAAGAAAACCAGGTTTAGTACGTAAAACCACCTTATCTGCATGGAACACCAGATAAGGAGGAGAACACTGCAGAGCAGATAATTCTGAAACTCTTCTAGCAGAAGAAATTGCAACTAAAAACAAAACTTTCCAAGATAATAACTTAATATCAACGGAATGCAAGGGTTCAAACGGAACCCCCTGAAGAACTGAAAGAACTAAATTGAGACTCCAAGGAGGAGTCAAAGGTTTGTAAACAGGCTTAATTCTAACCAGAGCCTGAACAAAGGCTTGAACATCTGGCACAGCGGCCAGCTTTTTGTGAAGTAACACAGACAAGGCAGAAATCTGTCCCTTCAGGGAACTTGCAGATAATCCTTTTTCCAATCCTTCTTGAAGGAAGGATAGAATCCTAGGAATCTTAACCTTGTCCCAAGGGAATCCTTTAGATTCACACCAACAGATATATTTTTTCCAAATTTTGTGGTAAATCTTTCTAGTTACAGGCTTTCTGGCCTGAACAAGAGTATCGATAACAGAATCTGAGAATCCTCGCTTCGATAAGATCAAGCGTTCAATCTCCAAGCAGTCAGCTGGAGTGAAACCAGATTCGGATGTTCGAACGGACCCTGAACAAGAAGGTCTCGTCTCAAAGGTAGCTTCCAAGGAGGAGCCGATGACATATTCACCAGATCTGTGTACCAAGTCCTGCGTGGCCACGCAGGAGCTATCAAGATCACCGACGCCCTCTCCTGATTGATCCTGGCTACCAGCCTGGGGATGAGAGGAAACGGCGGGAACACATAAGCTAGTTTGAAGGTCCAAGGTGCTACTAGTGCATCCACTAGAGCCGCCTTGGGATCCCTGGATCTGGACCCGTAGCAAGGAACTTTGAAGTTCTGACGAGAGGCCATCAGATCCATGTCTGGAATGCCCCACAGCTGAGTGACTTGGGCAAAGATTTCCGGATGGAGTTCCCACTCCCCCGGATGCAATGTCTGACGACTCAGAAAATCCGCTTCCCAATTTTCCACTCCTGGGATGTGGATAGCAGACAGGTGGCAGGAGTGAGACTCCGCCCATAGAATGATTTTGGTCACTTCTTCCATCGCCAGGGAACTCCTTGTTCCCCCCTGATGGTTGATGTACGCAACAGTTGTCATGTTGTCTGATTGAAACCGTATGAACTTGGCCCTCGCTAGCTGAGGCCAAGCCTTGAGAGCATTGAATATCGCTCTCAGTTCCAGAATATTTATCGGTAGAAGAGATTCTTCCCGAGACCAAAGACCCTGAGCTTTCAGGGATCCCCAGACCGCGCCCCAGCCCATCAGACTGGCGTCGGTCGTGACAATGACCCACTCTGGTCTGCGGAATGTCATCCCTCGTGACAGGTTGTCCAGGGACAGCCACCAACGGAGTGAGTCTCTGGTCCTCTGATTTACTTGTATCTTCGGAGACAAGTCTGTATAGTCCCCATTCCACTGACTGAGCATGCACAGTTGTAATGGTCTTAGATGAATGCGTGCAAAAGGAACTATGTCCATTGCCGCTACCATCAACCCGAACACTTCCATGCACTGAGCTATGGAAGGAAGAGGAACGGAATGGAGTATCCGACAAGAGTCTAGAAGTTTTGTTTTTCTGGCCTCTGTCAGAAAAATCCTCATTTCTAAGGAGTCTATTATTGTTCCCAAGAAGGGAACCCTTGTTGACGGAGATAGAGAACTCTTTTCCACGTTCACTTTCCATCCGTGAGATCTGAGAAAGGCCAGGACAATGTCCGTGTGAGCCTTTGCTTGAGGAAGGGACGACGCTTGAATCAGAATGTCGTCCAAGTAAGGTACTACAGCAATGCCCCTTGGTCTTAGCACAGCTAGAAGGGACCCTAGTACCTTTGTGAAAATCCTTGGAGCAGTGGCTAATCCGAAAGGAAGCGCCACGAACTGGTAATGTTTGTCCAGGAATGCGAACCTCAGGAACCGATGATGTTCCTTGTGGATAGGAATATGTAGATACGCATCCTTTAAATCCACCGTGGTCATGAATTGACCTTCCTGGATGGAAGGAAGAATAGTTCGAATGGTTTCCATCTTGAACGATGGAACCTTGAGAAACTTGTTTAAGATCTTGAGATCTAAGATTGGTCTGAACGTTCCCTCTTTTTTGGGAACTATAAACAGATTGGAGTAGAACCCCATCCCTTGTTCTCTTAATGGAACGGGATGAATCACTCCCATTTTTAACAGGTCTTCTACACAATGTAAGAATGCCTGTCTTTTTATGTGGTCTGAAGACAACTGAGACCTGTGGAACCTCCCCCTTGGGGGAAGTCCCTTGAATTCCAGAAGATAACCTTGGGAGACTATTTCTAGCGCCCAAGGATCCAGAACATCTCTTGCCCAAGCCTGAGCAAAGAGAGAGAGTCTGCCCCCCACCAGATCCGGTCCCGGATCGGGGGCCAACATTTCATGCTGTCTTGGTAGCAGTGGCAGGTTTCTTGGCCTGCTTTCCCTTGTTCCAGCCTTGCATTGGTCTCCAAGCTGGCTTGGCTTGAGAATTATTACCCTCTTGCTTAGAGGACGTAGCACTTTGGGCTGGTCCGTTTCTACGAAAGGGACGAAAATTAGGTTTATTTTTTGCCTTGAAAGGCCGATCCTGAGGAAGGGCGTGGCCCTTACCCCCAGTGATATCCGAGATAATCTCTTTCAAGTCAGGGCCAAACAGCGTTTTCCCCTTGAAAGGAATGTTAAGTAGCTTGTTCTTGGAAGACGCATCAGCCGACCAAGATTTCAACCAAAGCGCTCTGCGCGCCACAATAGCAAACCCAGAATTCTTAGCCGCTAACCTAGCCAATTGCAAAGTGGCGTCTAGGGTGAAAGAATTAGCCAATTTGAGAGCATTGATTCTGTCCATAATCTCCTCATAAGGAGGAGAATCACTGTCGACCGCCTTTATCAGCTCATCGAACCAGAAACATGCGGCTGTAGCGACAGGGACAATGCATGAAATTGGTTGTAGAAGGTAACCCCGCTGAACAAACATCTTTTTAAGCAAACCTTCTAATTTTTTATCCATAGGATCTTTGAAAGCACAACTATCCTCTATGGGTATAGTGGTGCGTTTGTTTAAAGTGGAAACCGCTCCCTCGACCTTGGGGACTGTCTGCCATAAGTCCTTTCTGGGGTCGACCATAGGAAACAATTTTTTAAATATGGGGGGAGGGACGAAAGGAATACCGGGCCTTTCCCATTCTTTATTAACAATGTCCGCCACCCGCTTGGGTATAGGAAAAGCTTCTGGGAGCCCCGGCACCTCTAGGAACTTGTCCATTTTACATAGTTTCTCTGGGATGACCAACTTGTCACAATCATCCAGAGTGGATAATACCTCCTTAAGCAGAATGCGGACATGTTCCAACTTAAATTTAAATGCAATCACATCAGGTTCAGCTTGTTGAGAAATGTTCCCTGAATCAGTAATTTCTCCCTCAGACAAAACCTCCCTGGCCCCATCAGACTGAGTTAGGGGCCCTTCAGAAATATTAATATCAGCGTCGTCATGCTCTTCAGTATCTAAAACAGAGCAGTCGCGCTTACGCTGATAAGTGTTCATTTTGGCTAAAATGTTTTTGACAGAATTATCCATTACAGCCGTTAATTGTTGCATAGTAAGGAGTATTGGCGCGCTAGATGTACTAGGGGCCTCCTGAGTGGGCAAGACTCGTGTAGACGAAGGAGGGAATGATGCAGTACCATGCTTACTCCCCTCACTTGAGGAATCATCTTGGGCATCATTGTCATTGTCACATAAATCACATTTATTTAAATGAATAGGAATTCTGGCTTCCCCACATTCAGAACACAGTCTATCTGGTAGTTCAGACATGTTAAACAGGCATAAACTTGATAACAAAGTACAAAAAACGTTTTAAAATAAAACCGTTACTGTCACTTTAAATTTTAAACTGAACACACTTTATTACTGCAAATGCGAAAAAACATGAAGGAATTGTTCAAAATTTACCAAATTTTCACCACAGTGTCTTAAAGCCTTAAAAGTATTGCACACCAAATTTGGAAGCTTTAACCCTTAAAATAACGGAACCGGAGCCGTTTTGAACTTTAACCCCTTTACAGTCCCTGGTATCTGCTTTGCTGAGACCCAACCAAGCCCCAAGGGGAATACGATACCAAATGACGCCTTCAGAAAGTCTTTTCTAAGTATCAGAGCTCCTCTCACATGCGACTGCATGCCATGCCTCTCAAAAACAAGTGCGCAACACCGGCGCGAAAATGAGGCTCTGCCTATGCTTTGGGAAAGCCCCTAAAGAATAAGGTGTCTAAAACAGTGCCTGCCGATATTATTATATCAAAATACCCAGATAAAATGATTCCTCAAGGCTAAATATGTGTTAATAATCAATCGATTTAGCCCAAAAAAAGTCTACAGTCTTAATAAGCCCTTTTTGAAGCCCTTATTTACAATCGTAATAAACATGGCTTACCGGATCCCAGAGGGAAAATGACAGCTTCCAGCATTACATCGTCTTGTTAGAATGTGTCATACCTCAAGCAGCAAGAGACTGCTCACTGTTCCCCCAACTGAAGTTAATTGCTCTCAACAGTCCTGTGTGGAACAGCCATGGATTTTAGTGACGGTTGCTAAAATCATTTTCCTCATACAAACAGAAATCTTCATCTCTTTTCTGTTTCTGAGTAAATAGTACATACCAGCACTATTTCAAAATAACAAACTCTTGATTGAATAATAAAAACTACAGTTAAACACTAAAAAACTCTAAGCCATCTCCGTGGAGATGTTGCCTGTACAACGGCAAAGAGAATGACTGGGGTAGGCGGAGCCTAGGAGGGATCATGTGACCAGCTTTGCTGGGCTCTTTGCCATTTCCTGTTGGGGAAGAGAATATCCCACAAGTAAGGATGACGCCGTGGACCGGACACACCTATGTTGGAGAAAAGTAATTCTACATAAAAAATTTAAAGGGACAGTCAACATTGTTACTTTGTGCAGGATTATTAATTTAGCGGTACCTTTTAGAAAATAAAGCAAAAGATAGATTTAACTTCCACCAAAAGTATTCTTACCTTCATCGCTGGCCTCTTCTGTTCTGCTATTTCTTCCAAAAGTGTGTGACGGGGGATGCTGTCCAATCACAGCAAACCTGATTGCACTGTTGAACTAAGTGAAGTTCACTCTCACGCTGGGTAAAGCTGTCTGAGTATATTCTAAATGATTGTTATTTCTTACCCTGCAACATTCCACAGAACGATCATTGCAGGATGTATAGTCGTTTATGTTTGTTCCTAACTGGCCACAGCAAAGGAGATAACAAATTTACTGAAGATCCTTTTCAATGGGCATGTCCCTGGACTGCAAAACAATTCAAATTTTGCTAACAAAGGAACAGTTTTAACCCCTTCCCGCTATTAGGACGTTCCATGACGTCCTAACTGCCCTGGGCTTTAGCGCTGTTAGGAGGGCATGGAACGTCCTAGCCATTTGGCTGTCCTGAAACCATAGCCGCTTGCTAAATAAGATCGAGGACTGGAGGGAGTGCCTAGCGTCATAGGCTCCCCACTCCCTGCCCCGATCCCATCAGTGAAATCACACGATCGCATGAATGATCACGTGATTTCAATTTTTACTTATTTGTTTACATCAGAACTTTGTTGTATTCAAATAAGTACCATCGGGAAATGGTGAAATTACTTAAAACACTTATTTTCTATTCATATTTGCTTAATTGTTGACATGTTAGATTTTCAGGACACGCTTTCCTGAAGCATTGATCACTTTGATCCGCTTGTAACACACTATTAAAGGCACACTATAATACAAAAAATGCCTTGTTATTTTGTATTACTCACCCTGTCTTACTATGTATTTACAGGGACACTTTCCCATGAATGTGTTATAGCTACTATTAAATGTATAGCAAATTGTTCCTTCATCTTTATTGCTGTATTTTTAATTAAAAAACATCACCTAGTACATGTTTCTTAACAATGAGCTTAGCTTGCAAGTAAAGCAGCTATTTCACATACAAAATCACTCTTACTCATACACCCACTGGGAGAGTAATCAGTGCTATTGTCTTCTCTTTATATAGCTTTTCTACAGAAAAAACGCTTGTTATTCATATTTAAAAGTATAGATGGGGATACAACAGGCAAAAACATTTTTTTCTAATAACAAATACAGGTAAATAAGCTGCCTGAAAACAATTAAATGCACTCCAGCAGGTAAAATGGACTACTGGGAACAAATTAAAGAGGAGAAAAAAAAATGAAGTACAATGTCCATTTAATACTTGCATGGGGTAAAAGGTAAAATTCCGCTCTGAAGCCATAAGTATTGATTGGCAGCCACGAGTCAGTGACTACCGGTCATTATTGGTTCACCTATGTCCTGCTTGTGTCATTTCACTTTGATACCTTACTGTGATTGTATACCTGATGAACATTTTGGTTTATGAGGAGTGTTTGATTTCTTGACTGTGTCTGCTTGTGAGCTGCAATACTTTTGTGTCCCAGTCAGGTTTTTACCAATGTTTTTAACCCTTTGTGGGGGTTAAACACATGGTAAGTGAGGGTTAGTATTACACAAATTACAGAATGTATTTATTTTTGCTTTAGAATATCCCTCCAAGTCCTAACCAGTGTTCTCTCGAAGGCCAGTTTTGTAAACTGCAAAGCAGTGAAACAGTTAATTAGAACAATTAGCAAACACTACACAATGCAGACTGGTTCCCTTATTAACTGTTTCACTGCTCCCAAAACTGGCCTTAGAGTGAACACTGGTCCTAACTGAGGTATCCTGCAGATGTAGATAATTTATAACTTAATTGTAAAGAGCCAACAAATCACTTAACCTTCCATGTGATTAAATCCTTCCTTCGGTTTTATTACCCATACACTGTATGTCTGCTACCTCCTACTCAGGTCAAGCTACTGAGATCCAGCTATGGTAAATGACACGTGAAGTCTGCAGACAATATACATTGTGTAGGGAAACAATAGCAAGCTGTGAATTTATCAAACGACTGCCACTGTTTTACAGTCTGTGACCACAGAATCTATATTGTTAGTAAACCCTAGTTAGCTATTGATTTCTTAATTAAAGGGACAGTCTACTTGATTTTTTAAACATTCTTTAAAAAGATAGATAACAGCTTTACTACCCATTCCCCAACTTTGCACAACCAACATTGTTATATTTATATACTTTATAACCTTTATACCTCTAAATTTCTGTTTCTAATAGGGTTGCCACCTCAGCCATGTTTTCCTGGACACTTATGAGTTACACATGCTGCAGGATGTGCAGGGAGGAACATGTATTGTGTTTCTAGACAGCACTATTCATATTCCTCCCTGCACACCCTGCAGCATGTGTAACTTATAAGTGTTCTGTATTTTAAGGGACGGGTGGCAACCCTAGTTTCTAAGCCTCTGCCGGCCACCTTTATCTCAGTGCATTTTTATAGCTTTTCACATCCAGACAGTGCTAGTTCATCTGTGTCATTTAGATAACATTGTGCTCACACCCATCAGCATCAATTGGCTAAAATTCAAGTCTGTAAATAGCACTAAGATAAGGGGCAGTCTGCAGAAGCTTAGATACAAGGTAATCACAGAGGTAAAATGTATATTCATATAACTGTGTTGGTTGTGCTAAACTGGGGAATGGGTGATAGAGGGATTATCTATCTTTTTAAACAATAACCATTTTCAGGTAGACTGTCCCTTTAAATAAATCACTAAATATGTTACTTTCCCCCTCATTATGCATTATTATTGAACACAGTTGGCCTAGGTAATCAAAGAATACAAATACTATAACACAGTAAGTTCTTTTTCTGCAGATTTTTATTTTCTAGAGAAAACAAAATGCAAAATACAATTGTCACCTCGTAATGAAAGGGCAGAGTTTATACATAAGCTCTTTACATTTAGATTGAACCTTTAAGCTCATTATTGATTGTGGTGTACTTTCTACTAATCCTTACTGGTTGATAAGGATGGCTACCTCTTATTTACTGGTGGAGAGGGACGCGCCTTTGCAAGAACGAAAAACAGTTATTAACAAAACAAAATCTTTTAGATGGAACAACAAATAAAAAAAATTAAAAAAAATATTCTCCTGTATCTTGGGTTTGTTATTCACCCATTTTTTTTATTTTGATTTAAAAAATGGAAAATATAATTAATGGAGGTGTGCTCCTGTCCACCAATCAAGGTTCTGGAATTTTCCACACTAGCCACAGCTAAATATATCTGCTGGCAGTAGTGAGTGCCCATGTTAGTTACATGACGATGCACTTAAGAGGTGACATATTTTTTGCAAGGAGAATCAGCACTGGAGATGCTGTCCTGTGTGTGCACAGAATACAAACTGATTAAAAATGACTTTCCTTGTAATATAAATATTGCATAATGTGTTCTACAATTGTGCAGCTAGTTTTTTTATTAAACTCAAGCATAAGATTAGCCTGTGTGCATAGGATTATGTCACCTTTGGCTTTCTAGCTGCGCTACCATCACTCTTCTGCGCTTTAATACAACGATCCACCAGCTAAAACTATTTGCTCTAAAAGGTTCAGGACCTGCACATACTCTGCCAAAAAAGTTTTCCTTTGTTGTTATTGAGTAGTTTTGTTAGCCTCATGCTGAGAAATGTGCAGATCACCCGAGGACGTGAGCTGAGTAATGTAGATGTTTTCTGTCTATTTGTTGTCTGGTCATCTAATAAAGAAAGGCCCTCTGTAGTGTACAAGGGTTTGCACAGCTACAATAGTTTTATGTTTGGTATTGTTCACTGATTTAAAGGGACAGTAAAGTCAAAATTAAACATTCATGATTCAGATTGAGCATTCCATTTAAAAAAAAATCCCAATTTACTTCTGAAAGGGTTAGAGAGCGGGGCGGGCAGAGGGAGAGGGCGCAGGGTCGGGGGGCGCGAGACCACCCAAAGACCGTCGCCTCTCCCCGCCTTTCTCTCTCTCCCTCCCTGCAAGAAAGGCTAAAAAAAAGTGTTTATTACCTTTTTTACATGCAGCCAGACGCTCGTTTTAAAATCCAATTTGTTTTCTTCGCTGATTAAGCAGGCAGTACGCCCAATGAGAAGCCATATCACTTGCACAATTTAGTATAATGCAGGTGTGTTTCCGCACCTCTTAATGCAGAGGACGGGTGAATTCCTTTCGTCTTTAACCTTGGCATATGTTAAATCCATAGCCAAAGCTGTTCTTCTGTGACAGTTCTGAGCCAATCAGGGCTAGGCGTGCTAATGTAAGATTTATACTTATCTAGAGCAAACTGCGTCTGTTCCAGTACTGCGACTTTGAATACGGGTTTAACACATATGGAGTTAAACCCATAGCAAAAGAAGAGGGTTTGTTTAAAAATGACATGCTCTAACAAAATACAGTATTCTATCTTTACCCTGGAATGTCCCTTTTAGAAATTTTACATTGATTTGCTACTTTGGAGGATAGTATATAGGACAAATTGTATTAAAGTGAAACATTTTCAAGTTTTGCTATTGATATGGTCATTCCTGTTACATTTTCACAAATGTATTATTATTATTTTCTGCTTTTTATTTAAAAAGTCATTAAATAGATTACTTCACTTTTTTGGGCATGTTGAGTGAGCCATATTGAAACAAAAAAGCCCCAAGGAACTGAAAGCATTCTTACTTGGTTAGCCAAGGGCTTTAATGTACGTGAGCTTTTTTGTGATGGTTTTTTGGTAGAGGAAAAAGGGCTATTTATATTTGTTAATGTGGTAATGTCATTTATATCTTGGTTTATTTTTAAAGTCTTAAAGGGACATAAAGTCAAAATTTAAACTTGATTCATGATTCAGATATAACATATAATTACAAAAAAAAATGTGCAATTTACTTCTATTATTGAATATACAATGCCTTGCAAAAGTATTGACTTTTTACCTATTTTGTTACATTCTATCTATCGGGTTCTTGTAAAGCGCGGCTATTCACCCGTAAGGGTCTCAAGGCGCTGAGGTTTGCAGTTCAGTCGAAGAGCCAGGTATTGAGGTCCTTTCTGAACTTAGTTAGGGCGGTAGCTTGTCTAAGGTGCAGCGGGAGGGTGTTCCAAGTCTTGGCAGCCAGGTGAGAGAAGGATCTGCCTCCCGCTGTGGTTTTCCTGATGCGGGGGATGACAGCGAGGGCTTGGTCGGCCGATCGAAGTTGTCTGGCAGGGGTGTAGAAGGTAATGCGGTGGTTCAAGTATTCGGGACCGATGTTGTGGAGGGCCTTGAATGCGTGGGTGAGAAGCTTGAAGGTTATTCTTTTGTTGATGGGGAGCCAGTGCAGGTCCCGCAGGTATTTGGTGATGTGGCATTGACGAGGGATGTCAAGGATTAGTCTGGCCGAGGAGTTCTGGATGCCCTGTAGTCTCTTTTGGAGCTTGATGGTGGTGCTGGCGTAGAATGCGTTACCATAGTCCAGTCGGCTGCTGACGAGGGCGTGAGTGACAGTCTTCCTGGTCTCGGTTGGGATCCATTTGAAGATCTTTCGCAGCAGGTGAAGTGTGTGGAAGTATGCAGAAGAGACGGCGTTGATTTGCCGGTCCATGGAGAGTGATGAGTCCAGGATGACGCCTAGATTTCGTGCATGGTCGGTGGGGGTTGGAGGGTGTCCGAGGGCTGTGGGCCACCAGGAGTTATTCCAAGCTGATGTGGTGGGACACTACAGCCTTAAGTTCAATGTTTTATGAATCTGAATTTCTCTTGTTAAGTGTAGTCAGTCCACGGGTCATCCATTACTTATGGGATTATATCTCTTCCCCAACAGGAAGTTGCAAGAGGATCACCCAAGCAGAGCTGCTATATAGCTCCTCCCCTCACATGTCATATCCAGTCATTCTCTTGCAACCTAACTAAAGATAGATCGTTGTGAGAGGTCTGTGGTGTTTTTAAACTTAGTTTATTTCTTCAATCAAAAGTTTGTTATTTTAAATGGCACCGGAGTGTGCTGTTTGTTCTCAGGCAGCATTAGAAGAAGAATCTGCCTGCGTTTTCTATAATCTTAGCAGACGTAATTAAGATCCACTGGCTGTTCTCATACATTCTGAGGAGTGAGGTAACTTCAGAAAAGGGGAATAGCATGCAGGGCCCCCCTGCAAACGAGGTATGTGCAGTAAATTATTTTTCTAAGGAATGGAATTGACTGAGAAAATACTGCTAATACCAATGTAATGTAAGTTCAGCCTTAAATGCAGTGGTAGCGACTGGTATCAGGCTGAATTTGAATTTGACTCAGAAAATACTGTTAATACTGAAGTAATGTATGAGCCTTAACTGCAGTAAAAGCGACTGGTAGCAGGCTTATTAATAACACTTCATAGCTTTTAAAACGTTTACTAGCATGTTAATCGTTTTTTGTGAGGTACTTGGTGATAAAACTTATTGGGGCATGATTTTTACCACATGTCTATCTTTGTTTTCTGCATAGAAACAGTTATCTGAGCTTCCCCACTGTTGTAATATGAGTGGGAGGGGCCTATTTTAGCGCTTTTTTGCTCAGTAAAAATTCAGTCACAATCTTCCTACTTCATCCTCCATGATCCAGGACGTCTCTAGAGAGCTCAGGGGTCTTCAAAATTCATTTTGAGGGAGGTAATCAGTCACAGCAGACCTGTGACAGTGTGTTTGACTGTGATAAAAACGTCAATTATTAAATTGTTATCCGTTTTTTGGGTATTAAGGAGTTAATCATCCTTTTGCTGCTGGGTGCAATCCTTTGCTAACTTAATTCATTTACTGTGAAAATTTGGTTGCTATAACTAATTTGGTTCATTGTTATTTCAACTGTGACAGCTTTTTGTGCTTCTTAAAGGCGCAGTAGCGTTTTTTATATTGCTTGTAAATTTATTTGAAAGTATTTTCCAAGCTTGCTATTCTCATTGCTAGCCTGTTTAAACATGTCTGACACAGATGAATCTCTTTGTTCACTATGTTTGAAGGCCAATGTGGAGCTCCATAGAAATTTGTGTACTAAATGCATTGATGTCACTTTAAATAAAAGTCAATCTTTACATGTAAGGAAATTATCACCAGACAACGAGGGGGAAGTTATGCCGACTAACTCTCCTCACGTGTCAGTACCTTCACCTCCCGCTCAGGAGGTGCGTGATATTGTGGCGCCAAGTACATCAGAGAGGCCCATACAAATCACTTTGCAAGACATGGCTACTGTTATGACAGAAGTTTTATCTAAATTGCCAGAATTAAGAGGCAAGCGCGATTGCTCTGGGTTAAGGACAGAGCGCGCTGATGATGGGAGAGCCATGTGCGATACTGCGTCACAATTTGCAGAACATGAGGACGGAGAGCTTCATTCTGTGGGTGACAGATCTGATCCAGGGAGACTGGATTCAGAGATTTCTAATTTTAAATTTAAGCTTGAGAACCTCCGCGTATTGCTAGGGGAGGTATTAGCGGCTCTGAATGATTGTAACACGGTTGCAATTCCAGAGAAATTATGTAGGCTGGATAGATACTATGCAGTACCGGTGTGTACTGACGTTTTTCCTATACCTAAGAGGCTTACAGAAATTATTAGCAAGGAGTGGGATAGACCCGGTGTGCATTTTTCCCCCCCTCCTATATTTAGGAAAATGTTTCCAATAGACGCCACCACACGGGACTTATGGCAGACGGTCCCTAAGGTGGAGGGAGCAGTTTCTACTTTGGCTAAGCGTACCACTATCCCGGTGGAGGATAGTTGTGCTTTTTCAGATCCAATGGATAAAAAATTAGAAGGTTACCTTAAGAAAATGTTTGTTCAACAAGGTTTTATCTTACAGCCCCTTGCATGCATTGCGCCTGTCACTGCTGCGGCGGCATTCTGGTTTGAGTCTCTGGAAGAGGCCATTCGCACAGCTCCATTGGATGAAATTATGAACAAGCTTAAAGCACTTAAGCTAGCTAACGCATTTGTTTCTGATGCCGTCGTACATTTAACCAAACTTACGGCTAAGAACTCCGGATTCGCCATCCAAGCGCGCAGAGCGCTATGGCTTAAATCCTGGTCAGCTGACGTGACTTCTAAATCTAAATTGCTTAATATTCCTTTCAAAGGGCAGACCTTATTCGGGCCCGGCTTGAAAGAAATTATCGCTGACATTACGGGAGGTAAGGGCCATGCTCTACCTCAGGACAGGGCCAAATCAAAGGCCAAACAGTCTAATTTTCGTGCCTTTCGTAACCTCAAGGCAGGAGCAGCATCAACTTCCTCCGCTCCAAAACAGGAAGGAGCTGTTGCTCGTTACAGACAGGGCTGGAAAACTAACCAGTCCTGGAATAAGGGCAAGCAGGCCAGATAACCTGCTGCTGCCCCTAAGACAGCATGAAGAGAGGGCCCCCTATCCGGAAACGGACCTAGTGGGGGGCAGACTTTCTCTCTTTGCCCAAGCTTGGGCAAGAGATGTCCAGGATCCCTGGGCGTTGGAGATCATATCTCAGGGATATCTTCTGGACTTCAAAGCTTCTCCTCCACAAGGGAGATTTCATCTTTCAAGGTTATCAGCAAACCAAATAAAGAAAGAGGCGTTTCTACCCTGTGTACAAGACCTCTTACTAATGGGGGTGATCCACCCAGTTCCGCGGACGGAACACGGGCAAGGATTCTATTCAAATCTATTTGTGGTTCCCAAGAAAGAGGGAACCTTCAGACCAATCTTGGACTTAAAAATCCTAAACAAATTCCTAAGAGTTCCATCATTCAAAATGGAAACTATTCGAACCATCCTACCCATGATCCAAGAGGGTCAGTACATGACCACAGTGGACTTAAAGGATGCCTACCTTCACATACCGATTCACAAGGATCATTATCGGTACCTAAGATTTGCCTTCCTAGACAGGCATTACCAGTTTGTAGCTCTTCCCTTCGGGTTGGCTACGGCTCCAAGAATCTTTACAAAGGTTCTGGGCTCACTTCTGGCGGTACTAAGACCGCGAGGCATAGCGGTAGCTCCGTACCTAGACGACATTCTGATACAAGCGTCAAGTTTTCAAACTGCCAAGTCTCATACAGAGATAGTTCTGGCATTTCTGAGGTCGCATGGGTGGAAGGTGAACGTGGAAAAAAGTTCTCTATTACCACTTACAAGGGTTCCCTTCCTAGGGACTCTTATAGATTCTGTAGAGATGAGAATTTACCTGACGGAGGCCAGGTTATCAAAACTTCTAAATGCTTGCAGTGCCCTTCATTCCATTCCACACCCGTCAGTAGCTCAGTGCATGGAAGTAATCGGCTCAATGGTAGCGGCAATGGACATAGTGCCGTTTGCGCGCCTGCATCTCAGACCGCTGCAATTGTGCATGCTAAGTCAGTGGAATGGGGATTACTCAGATTTGTCCCCTTGGTTAAATCTGGATCAAGAGACCAGAGAATCTCTTCTATGGTGGTTTTCTCTGCCCCATCTGTCCAAGGGGATGACCTTTCGCAGGCCAGATTGGAGGATTGTAACAACAGACGCCAGCCTTCTAGGTTGGGGCGCAGTCTGGAATTCCCTGAAGGCTCAGGGATCATGGACTCAGGAGGAGAAACTCCTCCCAATAAATATTCTGGAGTTAAGAGCAATATTCAATGCTCTTCTAGCTTGGCCTCAGTTAGCAACTCTGAGGTTCATCAGATTTCAGTCGGACAACATCACGACTGTGGCTTACATCAACCATCAGGGGGAACCAGAAGTTCCCTAGCGATGTTGGAAGTCTCAAAGATAATTCACTGGGCAGAGTCTCACTCTTGCCACCGTCAGCGATCTACATCCCAGGCATGGAGAACTGGGAGGCGGATTTTCTAAGTCGCCAGACTTTTCATCCGGGGGAGTGGGAACTTCATCCGGAGGTCTTCGCTCAACTGATTCATCGTTGGGGCAAACCAGATCTGGATCTCATGGCGTCTCGCCAGAACGCCAAGCTTCCTTGTTACGGATCCAGGTCCAGGGACCCGGGAGCGGTGCTGATGGATGCTCTGACAGCACCTTGGGTCTTCAACATGGCTTATGTGTTTCCAACATTTCCGATGCTTCCTCGACTGATTGCCAAGATCAAACAGGAGAGAGCATTGGTGATTCTGATAGCGCCTGCGTGGCCACGCAGGACTTGGTATGCAGACCTAGTGGACATGTCGTCCTGTCCACCATGGTCTCTGCCTCTGAGGCAGGACCTTCTAATTCAAGGTCCTTTCAACCATCCAAATCTAATTTCTCTGAGGCTGACTGCATGGAGATTGAACGCTTGATTCTATCAAAGCGTGGCTTCTCGGAGTCGGTTATTGATACCTTAATACAGGCTAGGAAACCTGTTACCAGAAGAATTTACCATAAGATATGGCATAAATATTTATATTGGTGCGAATCTAAGAGTTACTCATGGAGTAAGGTTAGGATTCCTAGGATATTGTCTTTTCTACAAGAGGGTTTAGAAAAGGGCTTATCTGCTAGTTCGTTAAAGGGACAGATTTCTGCTCTGTCTATTCTTCTACACAAACGTCTGGCAGAAGTTCCAGACGTTCAGGCTTTTTGTCAGGCTTTGGCTAGGATTAAGCCTGTGTTTAAGACTGTTGCTCCGCCGTGGAGCTTAAACTTAGTTCTTAACGTTCTGCAAGGCGTTCCATTTGAACCCCTTCATTCCATTGATTTCAAGCTGTTATCTTGGAAAGTTCTGTTTTTGATGGCTATTTCCTCGGCTCGAAGAGTCTCTGAGTTATCTGCCTTACATTGTGATTCTCCTTATCTGATTTTTCATTCAGACAAGGTAGTTCTGCGTACTAAACCTGTGTTCTTACCTAAGGTAGTTTCTAACAGGAATATTAATCAAGAGATTGTTGTTCCATCTTTGTGTCCTAACCCTTCTTCAAAGAAGGAACGACTTTTGCATAATCTGGACGTAGTCCGTGCCCTGAAGTTCTATTTGCAGGCAACTAAAGATTTTCGTCAAACTTCTTCCCTGTTTGTCGTTTACTCTGGACAGAGGAGAGGTCAAAAGGCTTCGGCTACCTCTCTCTCTTTTTGGCTTCGTAGCATAATACGTTTAGCCTATGAGACTGCTGGACAGCAGCCTCCTGAAAGAATTACAGCTCATTCTACTAGAGCTGTGGCTTCCACCTGGGCCTTTAAAAATGAGGCCTCTGTTGAACAGATTTGCAAGGCTGCAACTTGGTCTTCACTTCACACTTTTTCAAAATTTTACAAATTTGACACTTTTGCTTCTTCGGAGGCTATTTTTGGGAGAAAGGTGCTTCAGGCAGTGGTTCCTTCCGTTTAAAGTTCCTGCCTTGTCCCTCCCTTCATCCGTGTACTTTAGCTTTGGTATTGGTATCCCATAAGTAATGGATGACCCGTGGACTGACTACAATTAACAAGAGAAAACATAATTTATGCTTACCTGATAAATTTATTTCTCTTGTAGTGTAGTCAGTCCACGGCCCACCCTGTCTTTTAAGGCAAATCTAAATTTTAATTAAACTCCAGTCACCACTGCACCCTATGGTTTCTCCTTTCTCGTCTTGTTTCGGTCGAATGACTGGATATGACATGTGAGGGGAGGAGCTATATAGCAGCTCTGCTTGGGTGATCCTCTTGCAACTTCCTGTTGGGGAAGAGATATAATCCCATAAGTAATGGATGACCCGTGGACTGACTACACTACAAGAGATATAAATTTATCAGGTAAGCATAAATTATGTTTTTATGTGATGGATCAGAACACAATAGTCTAAGTTGGTGAGTGAAATGAGAAAAATATATACATAAAACTATTTTTTAGAAATAGAAAACAGAAAATTGGCATGTGCGTATGTATTCACCCCCTTTGTTATGAAGCCCATAAAAAGCTCTGGTGCAACCAATTACCTTCAGATGTCACATCATTAGTGAAATGATGTCCACCTGTGTGCAATCTAAGTGTCACATGATCTGTCATTCCATATACACACCTTTTTTGAAAGGCCCCAGAGGCTGCAACACCTAAGCAAGAGGCACCACTAACTAAACACTGCCATGAAGACCAAGGAACTCTCCAAACAAGCAAGGGACAATGTTGTTGAGAAGTACAAGTCAGTGTTAGGTTATAAAAAAATATCCAAATCTTTGATGATCCCCAGGAGCACCATCAAATCTATCATAACCAAATGGAAAGAACATGGCACAACAGCAAACCTGCCAAGAGACGGCCGCCCACCAAATCTCACGGACCAGGCAAGGAGGGCATTAATCCGAGAGGCAGCACAGAGACCTAGGGTAACACTGGAGGAGCTGCAGAGTTCCACAGCAGAAACTGGAGTATCTGTACATAGGACGACAATAAGCCATACCCTCCATAAAGTTGGGCTTTATGGCCAGAAGAAAGCCATTACTTTCAGCAAAAAACAAAATGGCATGTTTTGAGTTTGCGAAAAGGCATGTGGGAGACTCCCAAAATGTATGGAGGAAGGTGCTCTGGTCTGATGAGACTAAAATTGATCTTTTCGGCCATCAAAGAAAACGCTATGTCTGGCGCAAACCCAACACATAAAATCACCCAAAGAACACCATCCCCACAGTGAAACATGGTGGTGGCAGCATCATGCTGCAGGGATGTTTTTCAGCAGCCGGGACTGGGAAACTGGTCAGAGTTGAGAGAAAGATGGATGGTGCTAAATACATGGATATTCTTGAGCAAAACCTGTACCACTCTGTGCGTGATTTGAGACTAGGACGGAGGTTCACCTTCCAGCAGGACAATGTCCCCAAACACACTGCTAAAGCAACACTTGAGTGGTTTAAGGGGAAACATGTAAATGTGTTGGAATGGCCTAGTCAAAGCCCAAACCTCAATCCAATAGAAAATCTGTGGTCAGACTTAAAGATTGCTGTTCACAAGCGCAAACCATCCAACTTGAAGGTGCTGGAGCAGTTTTGCAAGGAGGAATGGGCAAAAATCCCAGTGGTAAGATGTGGCAAGCTCATAGAGACTTATCCAAAGCGACTTGGAGGTGTGATTGCTGCAAATGGTGGCTCTACAAAGTATTGACTTTAGGGGGGGTGAATAGTTATGCACATTGACTTTTTCTGTTATTTTGTCCTATTTGTTGTTTGCTTCACAATAAAAAAAAAAAAAAAACCCATCTTCAAAGTTGTGGGCATGTTCTGTAAATTAAATGATGCAAATCATCAAACAATCCATGTTAATTCCAGGTTGTGAGGCAACAAAACACGAAAAATGCCAAGGGGGGTGAATACTGTTGCTACGCATTGTATTTGTTTATTGGTGTCCTTTGTTGAAACTTTCCATAAGAGCATACTTAAATATGCTCAGTGGTGTGTGCATGTGACTTGAGCTTTATATGTTTAACATTTTTACACACACATTGTTGCACATTCCTGCCATATAGTGCTCAATACACGTGCATGCTCCTGAGCCTACATCAATATGCATTCATGGGATCGAGTTTAGTTTTAACAAAGGATACCAAGAGAAAGAGCTATATTTTTTTGGAATTATTTTTTCTTAATTGTACACTCTCTTGTGAAAGATTAAAGAGCCATTATACTAATAAATACATAGCAATCAAACTGGATTAAACACATAGGTAAAGTAGTGCACAGGAGCCTCAGAGCACTGTTCCAAGTAAGAAAAGAAATATTAGCTGGTACTGTGTTATAAATATAAATAGAGATCAGGTTCTCACAAACACTACCACCTGTTTGTACAATATAACAACTTTTAGAAAAAAGAAAAAAATGAGAAGAGGGGATAAATGCACATCCAATTACAAATGAGCTACAAAAAATAAAGCTTAAAGGGGCATTCTATTAGAAATTGTGATATACTGAGCTCAGGACAAATACAGGGAGTGCAGAATTATTAGGCAAGTTGTATTTTTGAGGATTAATTTTATTATTGAACAACAACCATGTTCTCAATGAACCCAAAAAACTAATTAATATCAAAGCTGAATAGTTTTGGAAGTAGTTTTTAGTTTGTTTTTAGTTATAGCTATTTTAGGGGGATATCTGTGTGTGCAGGTGACTATTACTGTGCATAATTATTAGGCAACTTAACAAAAAACAAATATATACCCATTTCAATTATTTATTTTTACCAGTGAAACCAATATAACATCTCAACATTCACAAATATACATTTCTGACATTCAAAAACAAAACAAAAACAAATCAGTGACCAATATAGCCACCTTTCTTTGCAAGGACACTCAAAAGCCTGCCATCCATGGATTCTGTCAGTGTTTTGATCTGTTCACCATCAACATTGCGTGCAGCAGCAACCACAGCCTCCCAGACACTGTTCAGAGAGGTGTACTGTTTTCCCTCCTTGTAAATCTCACATTTGATGATGGACCACAGGTTCTCAATGGGGTTCAGATCAGGTGAACAAGGAGGCCATGTCATTAGATTTTCTTCTTTTATACCCTTTCTTGCCAGCCACGCTGTGGAGTACTTGGACGCGTGTGATGGAGCATTGTCCTGCATGAAAATCATGTTTTTCTTGAAGGATGCAAACTTCTTCCTGTACCACTGCTTGAAGAAGGTGTCTTCCAGAAACTGGCAGTAGGACTGGGAGTTGAGCTTGACTCCATCCTCAACCCGAAAAGGCCCCACAAGCTCATCTTTGATGATACCAGCCCAAACCAGTACTCCACCTCCACCTTGCTGGCGTCTGAGTCGGACTGGAGCTCTCTGCCCTTTACCAATCCAGCCACGGGCCCATCCATCTGGCCCATCAAGACTCACTTTTATTTCATCAGTCCATAAAACCTTAGAAAAATCAGTCTTGAGATATTTCTTGGCCCAGTCTTGACGTTTCAGCTTGTGTGTCTTGTTCAGTGGTGGTCGTCTTTCAGCCTTTCTTACCTTGGCCATGTCTCTGAGTATTGCACACCTTGTGCTTTTGGGCACTCCAGTGATGTTGCAGCTCTGAAATATGGCCAAACTGGTGGCAAGTGGCATCTTGGCAGCTGCACGCTTGACTTTTCTCAGTTCATGGGCAGTTATTTTGCGCCTTGGTTTTTCCACACGCTTCTTGCGACCCTGTTGACTATTTTGAATGAAACGCTTGATTGTTCAATGATCACGCTTCAGAAGCTTTGCAATTTTAAGAGTGCTGCATCCCTCTGCAAGATATCTCACTATTTTTGACTTTTCTGAGCCTGTCAAGTCCTTCTTTTGACCCATTTTGCCAAAGGAAAGGAAGTTGCCTAATAATTATGCACACCTGATATAGGGTGTTGATGTCATTAGACCACACCCCTTCACATTACAGAGATGCACATCACCTAATATGCTTAATTGGTAGTAGGCTTTCGAGCCTATACAGCTTGGAGTAAGACAACATGCATAAAGAGGATGATGTGGTCAAAATACTCATTTGCCTAATAATTCTGCACTCCCTGTAATGGGGCATTGACAATAGGTAATCGATATATACTGGTGCAGAATCTAGATAATAATAAATTTATATGACCATAAGAGGAAAGCACTCTTGTCAAGTATATTGCCCATTTAATCACCAGAGGAAAAATAATCCTCTCAAAAGTGAACACAAAAGCATTATCATATTTAAGGACAATTAACAATATTAGAAAACAATATTCTGTACATCAATAGAAAACACCAGAGGAAATACAATATCAACCTCTCTCTAAGAAAGAGACAGTAACAATAAAGTTACCCCTAACAGCAAGATAGATTACAAACAGTAACAGCGCTAAGTATAAGTGAATGCAAACAGCCTTGCAATATAGATTTTAGTGTTTATTTAATGTGTAAAAACCACAATTAAAATTCACAGATATATATAACATAAACAAATGTTATTGCAAACTCTATACCGAGTAGACAATCCTAGCTTGAATTAGCTAGAAGATAGTTAATTGCACACTATTGTAGTGTGTTGTAAAATACATTGATGCCTACAATCAACAAAGTGCAATCAAAATTGTTAACAATGAAATAGGTAACAATAAAATGTTAATAACAATAAAAAACATACAAATATACTGAGTGAAATTAACAGCAAGTCGCAACCTACTGGTCTGGCCAGACAACTCAATCAATATACTCACTATGCGTTTCTTCCTTCATCAGGTGTAACAGCAAACAATACTTAGGTCATCGAATGAGCACGCTGATGAGGGCTTAAAAATTTAAAGAAAAATGTCCATGAACTGTCCACCTCTTTAATCTTAATAGTAGATCCTCACAGCAAAGTTCCTTTGATTCACGAAATGGTTAGAGAGCAACAGGACAAAAAACTAACAAGTGTGCCCTAGGGGAGTGAACATAATCTCAACGCGGTAGGTAGCTGTATTACATCAGCCAATCCTAGTCACGGAGATATCGAACAATGGGACCCATGCCTGCTCCCGCAACGGGCTCACAGATGACGGCTGTAGCAGCAAGTAGGTAAAAAAGATAAACCGCTAGCTCATGGACTGTGGGAGTACGCTATAATCTCAGCGTTGCCAGCAAAAGGGTCGCCCCTACGCAACTGAACAACGGAGATATAAGGTATGATAGCCTGACGCCTTCTCCTGTCCCAGGCCAATTGAGGGTATAATTACCTACATAATGCTGTCCACCGAACAAAATGTATCCACGTTGTAGGAAAACTTACCTACGTACGTTTCACCTTACTTAAGGCTTTTGTCCGGGCGTGTTAAAGGCGCAGTCTAGTGAAATTTAAACTTTAATGATTCAGATAGGGCATACAATTTTAAAGAGACAGTCTACTCCATAATTGTAATTGTTAAAAAGATAGATAATCCCTTTATTACACATTCCCCAGGTTTGCATAACCAGCACTGTTCTAATAATACACTTTTTACTTCTGTAATTACCTTGCATCTAAGCCTCTGCAAACTGCCCCCTTATTTTAGTTCTTTTGATAGACTTGCATTTTAGCCAATCCGTACTGACTCCTAGGATAACTCTATGGTGTGTGAGCACAATGTTATCTATATGGCACGCATGAACTAATGCCCTCCAGCTGTGGAAAAACTGTTAAAATGCCCTGAGATAAAATGCGGCCTCCAATGGCTTAGAAATGGGTATTTGAGCCTACCTAGGTTTAGCTTTCAACAAAGAATACCAAGAGAACAAAGCAAATTTGATGATTAAATGTAAATTGGAAAGTGGTTTAAAATTGCATAACCTATCTGAATCATGACAGTTTAATTGTGACTAGACTGTCCCTTTAAGCAACGTTCCAATTTAATTTTATCATTAAATTTGCGTTGTTCTCTTGGTATTCTTTGTTGAATGCTAAACCTAGGTAGCTCATATGCTAATTTTTAAGCCCTTAACGCACTAAATTGTGACAGTTTTTCACAGCTAGAGGGCGTTAGCTCATGTTTGCCATATAGATAACATAACAGTCTGTCAAAAGCACTGAAATAAGGGATCAGTCTTTAGAGGCTTAGGTAAGGTAATCACAGAGGTATATCAAATATATTAATTTGACCATTCTGGATTATCTATCTTTTTAAACAATAAAAGCTCAGGACTAGACTGTCCCTTTAACTTTGATTAAATTATCACATAGAAACAGTGTTCAGAAAGTCAGACCAAAAGCATGATCCTACCCCCTAGTGTTCCTGCTGATAACAGCAACCTCGTCATCAATCAGGAGGTGACTCTGGCAGTAAATGTGTTTCAGTCTGCAAACAGGCTTTTCTCAATGCACTTTTGTCATAACTGCTTACCAGTCTGTAAACAATAAATAAATAAGAGCTGTACAAGGGTTGGCAGATGAGATGAGCTTCGCAATGCTACATATAATGTAAGAAAATAAAGCTAAAGATCTTTAAAGGGACGATGTGATGCAAAATTGTTTTCCCCATTAATATCGGCTGCAAATTATTAAATGCATTAAAAATTTATTTTTGTATATAAAATAGCTGTATTTGCAAGTTGAAACCACATACTGTTCATATGGGCTAAGGTTGCAGGTAAAGCAGGCACACTCATCTCATCTTTCACTCTATACACAATGGTCTTCTTATCTTATCTCTGTCTGTATACACAAAAGCTACTTAGAGAAAGAATATGAAAATAAAGCTTTTGACACCTATCTCTCACACCCCACACTGCACCTTCTTATTTCTTCTATACCCATCACTACAGTACAGCATTTTTTACAACAGGCAAATGTAGCTATGTCAAACAACAAAATAAAGGTAAAGGATATCATTGTAAACTACTTAATACACTCCATTAGGTAAAATTGATCTCTAAGAATCCATTAAAGGGGAGAAAAGTTTACAATGCACTTCCCTTTAAATAAGCCATATGTGCTTAACTTATACTTTTATACAATGCAGTTAGTAATATTCAAGTTTACAAATTTACCGTGTGAGCCTGAGAGACATGTAAATATGACTGAAAGTAGTATCTAGTATCACCTTAAAGGGACTGAACACCATATAATTACAAGACATTTTTAAATCAAAATAACACTGCAGTTGTTTTTAAAAATCCAAACTCCACCCACCATTTGCCTTATTTAGAAGAGCCACACTGGGCTTTAGTTTGCAGACAACAACATTGGTTTGCAGTTGTTATGAGTTAAAAAAAACAATTAGATAAATATATGTAACAGGGTTAGCCCTGAGAAGCCAGCACAGTGCATTTAGATTTCTGAGAATTAGAAAAATCCTTATTTCTTTCCTAAGAAATGGTGAGTCCACGGCGTCCTCAATTACTGTTGGGAATATCACTCATGGCCAGCAGGAGGAGGCAAAGAGCACCACAGCAAAGCTGTTAAGTACCACCCCCCTTCCCACAATCCTCAATCATTCTCTTTGGCTTCGGTGCAAGGAGGAGGTGAAGTTTGGTGTCTAATGAAAATTTTCTTCAATCAAGATTTTATTATTTTGAAAGACAGAGTAGGTTTGCTCTGATCTTTCCTTTCAAGACTGGGTTTAGCTATACTCCACGATAGTCTCTTGAGTAGGGCAGTGGTAGCTTTTAAGTAGTTAGGAACTTGTGAGGTGGGCCTCACTGCGTTTTCTTAAAAGATTGCTGCCCTTGTATAGAAAGCCAGAGTAGGTTTACTCTGTCCTGTCTTTTTTTCACAGGTAAGGAGTGGCTTCCTTTCATGCTGGGTGAGCTGTCGTCCTGCCGGACAGCCAGAGGTGCAGGTGCCATTTCTTTTGCTTAATCACTGTCACTAAAAACAGAGAGAATAAATCTGCACTTGGGGCTACAGTCCTCAATGAACAGGACTCATAACGGCAGGGAGCAGGCACTGTGAGTTGTAATAGGGAGTGATTCAGTCTGACAGTGAATCACTGGTGGCTCAATATGGTTATTTTTATTGCCAGCAACGATCAGCGCACCCAGTGAAGATGAAAGACAGTGATACTCAGAGCATGTAAATACCTGTTTTAATTTGTTACTTCAAATCCATATTATCAGGAATCATAGCAAAACAGTTAAAAAAGGCAAATACAGCGTAGGACAGGCAGCATAGGTCAAAACTGGTTAGACGCGTTTCTTAGTATGTCAAAACATAACTTCTTCCTCAGTGACCATACTTAGCACCCATAATACACTGCTTTTTAACACTAAACTGGACACCTCCCAAAAGGAATAGAGGCAGTTTGGGAGGTGTCCAGTTTAGTGTTAAAAAGCAGTGTATTATGGGTGCTAAGTATGGTCACTGAGGAAGAAGTTATGTTTTGAGATACTAAGAAACGCGTCTGACAAGTTTTGACCTATGCTGCCTGTCCTACGCTGTATTTGCCTTTTTTACCTGTTTTGCTATGATTCCTGATAATATGGATTTGAAGTAACGAATTAAAACAGGTATTTACATGCTCTGAGTATCACTGTCTTTCATCTTCACTGGGTGCGCTGATCATTGCTGGCAATATTTAGTTTGAGCGATGGTGGAGCGCTCTTTTCTCCGCACCAGGACAGTTGATCGAGTGTGATTACGTCACTGAAACGTAAAAGGGGGTGTGTCTGACTAAGTCAAGCTCACTGCAGCATAGCGAACACTAAACACAGCAAGTGTTTGAGTGCTTCCCGATTGTTGCATTTATGGTTATTTTTATTGCATGAAAGTCAGGTTGGGAAACGGATGGGTGCTTTGGGGTACTTGTAGGGAAAGATTTTGATTTTAATCGTAAATCCCTTATGGCTGCCGCCGTCAGAGGCGGATCTATTTGCTGTGGCAGTATTTTCTCTAAAGTGCACGTTTTTCACTGTTGTGCAACTTATAGCAGTCTTCTTTCCGGTCTTTGCAGTTAATCATCCGGAAACAAACTGAAAGGAGGTCTGAATTTCTGTGGCTAGTCATTATATTGACTTTGTTGGTTTTTTTGCAAGGTTAGATGTTAACAGTCCTTAGTTACTTTGGGAATGGATATTCTTAAAGAAACAGTACTGAAAATTTAACAAAATTGATTTTTTTTTTTCTCTCTTGCTGTGTTGTTAATTTTTTTGCAAAATGGACCTGGAGCTTGTGCCCTCTGTTGAATGCAAGCTTTGTTTTGAAAACCAAGTTGAACCTCCTTTACCCTTTTGTTCTTCTTGTATTGAAAGAACTTTGATGTATAAAGATAGACTTTTTGTTCCTGAGCCACCACTTCCTCAGGTTGATGCATTAGCTGCCATTCCCATGCTATAGGGAAGACGCAAGAGGAAATTTAGGGAATCCGATAGTAAGGTTTCTGCCATGGCTAACCAGATTGCTCTTTCTCAAAAGTCTGAAGAGGAAGATACATCGATAGCCTCTGAGGGTGAAATCTCAGATTCTGATAGTATAATTCCTTCTTCTGATGCTTTCAGATTTAAGCTTGAACACCTTTGTGTTTTATTAAAGGAGGTTTTGGCTACCCTGGACGACTCCGATGTTCCTGTCGTTGTCAACTCTAAGAAATCTAGTAAATTAAATAGATATGTTGACATTCCCTCCTCTGTTGAGGTTTTTCGGTACCAGTCCGTGCTACAGAAATTATAGCACTGGAATGGGAGAGGCCTGGGATTCCTTTTTCCCCATCTCCGTTTTTTAAAAAGATGTTTCCGGTGAGGGACATCTTTTTAAAAAACGGAGATGAGGTACCCAAGGTAAAAGGTGCGATTTCTACTCTGGCTAAGAGAGCCACTATTCCTATTGAGGATAGCTGTTCCTTCAAGGATCCAAAGGACAAGAAGCTGGAGGCTCACTTGAAAAAGATGTATGTTCACCAAGGTCTCCAATGGCAACCTGCAGTGTGTGTTGCTACCGTGACAAGCGTGGCGGCTTATTGGTTTGACGCCTTGTCTGAGTCTCTATTCAGGCTGAGATTCCCTTGGAGGAGATCCAGGACAGGATTAAGGCTCTTAAGCTAGCCAATTCCTTTATTACTGATGCTTCTTTGCAGGTCATTAAGTTAGGAGCCAAAATATCTGGTTTCTTGGTCAGTGGATGTTTCATCCAAGTGTAAACTTTTGGCGATTCCTTACAAGGGTAAGACCTTGTTTGGACCAGGTTTGGCAGAAATTATTTCAGATATCACGTGTGGTAAAGGGTCCTTTCTGCCACAAGATAAAAAAATAGGCCGAAAGGACGTCAGAGTAATTTTCATTCCTTTCGTAAATTCAGAGGTAAGCCTTCCCCCTCCTCTGCAAAGCAGGATCAGTCCAAACCTTCTTGGAAACCCAGTCAGTCTTGGAACAAGGGGAAGCAGTCTAAGAAACCTGCAGCTGAGTCTAAGTCAGCATGAAGGGGTTGCCCCTGATCCGGGATATGATCGAGGGGGGGCAGATTTTCTCGGTTCTCTCTAGCATGGATACAAGATGTCCCAGATCCTTGGGCCGTGGACATAGTATCCCAGGGTTACAAGTTAAAATTCAAGACCTTTCCTCCCAGGGGCAGGTTCCACTTCTCAAGATTATCTGCAGACCAAATAAAAAGAGAGGCGTTCTTGAAATGTGTAGAGGATTTTTCCTATCTAGGAGTGATTGTTCCAGTTCAGGAGCACGGTCTGGGGTTCTACTCCAATCTGTTTGTGGTTCCCAAAAAAGAGGGAACATTCCGACCAATTCTAGACCTAAAGTGTCTAAACAAGTTTCTCAGAGTGCCGTCCTTCAAGATGGAGACGATCCATTCCATTCTTCCTTTACTACAAGAGGGTCAGTTCACGACGACAATAGGCCTGAAGGATGCGTACCTTCATGTTCCCATTCAGAGAGATCATTACAAATTTCTGAGGTTTGCCTTTCTGGACACTCACTTTCAGTTTGTGGCTCTTCCAATCGGCCTTGCCACAGCTCCCATAATTTTCTCAAACGTTCTGGGGGCTCTTTTGGCAGTGATTCGGTCTCGGGGAATTGCTGTGGCGCCCTATCTGGACGACATTCTGGTTCAGGCGCCATCTTTTTAACTAGCAAAATCTCACACAGGATCTTGTTGTCTTTTCTTTGTTCCCATGGATGGAAGGTAAATTTGGAAAAGAGTTCCCTTGTTCCAGCTACAAGGGTGGTTTTCTTAGGGACCATTATAGATTCCCTATCAATGAAGATATTTCTGACGGAGGTCAGAAAAAACAAGATTCTTTCCTCTTGCCTATCTCTACAGTCTGCTGTTCGGCCATCAGTGGCCCAATGTATGGTGGTAATTGGTCTGATGGTTGCTTCCATGGACATCATCCCCTTTGCTCAATTCCCCTTGAGAGCTCTACAGTTATGCATGCTCAGGCAATGGAACGGGGATTATGCAGATCTGTCTCAGAAGATAGTGCTAGATCAGCCGAAAAGAGATTCTCTCCCTTGGTGGCTGTCTCAGGAACATTTGTCTCAGGGGACATGTTTTCAGAGATCTTCCTGGGTAATTGTGACCACGGACGCCAGCCTGATGGGCTAGGGAGCAGTCTGGGATTGGTTGAAGGCGCAGGGACTTTGGTCTTAGGAGGAATCTGCTCTCCCCATAAACATATTGGAGTTGAGAGCGATTTTCAATGCCTTGATGACTTGGCCTCAACTGGCTTTAGCCCGGTTTATCAGGTTCCAGTCAGACAACATAACCTCAGTGGCTTACATCAACCACCATGTTCCATAAAGGAGGTGGCTCGGATCATTTAGTGGGCGGAAGCTCACAATTGCTGTCTATCTGCCATCCACATTCTAGGAGTGGACAACTGGGAAGCAGATTTTCTGAGCAGGCAGACCTTTCATCCCAAGGTACGGGTCAAGGTCAAGGGATCCTCAGGCCTTCCGGATAGATGCTCTGGCAGTTCCTTGGAACTTCAGGTTGGCATACCTGTTTCCTCCGTTTGCTCTCCTTCCACGAGTCATTGCTCGTATCAAGCAGGAGAGCGCATCAGTGATTCTAATAGCTCCTGCGTGGCCTCGCAGGATGTGGTGTGCAGATTACCTCTGTGGAAGGACCTCCTCATTCAGGGTCCCTTTCTTCACCCAAATTTAGTTTCTCTGAAGCTGACTGTTTGGAGATTGAAAGCTTAGTTTTGTCTAAGCGTGGATTTTCTGATTCGGTCATTGAGACCATAATTCAGGCTTGTAAGTTTGTTACTAGAAAGATTTACCATAAGATATGACGTAAATATCTTTATTGGTGTGAATCCAAGGGCTACTCTTGGAGTAGGGTCAGGATTCCAAGGATTTTGTCTTTTCTCCAGGAAGGTCCGGAGAAGGGTTTGTCTGTCAGTACTCTGAAGGGTCAGATTTCGGCTTTATCTATTTTGCTGCACAAGAGTCTGGCGGATGTGCCAGATGTGCAATCTTTTTTGTCAGGCCTTGGTCAGAATCAGGCCTGTGTTTAAGTCTGTTGCTCCACCTTGGAGCCTTAGGCCTCTAGTTATCAACGCGTCTACTTTACCTGCCTTCGCCGGTCCAATACGCCCGCCTAAGCTCGCCTACCATCGCCGCCGCGGACCTGAAAAATTTCGCCTAAGTTATCAAAAATCTGTCAAAAAGCCGTGCACCAAGTACGGAGCGATGAGCAGCGGACTGTGAGAGTTATCACTCATCCGATCTCACTGCTTTTCGGCTTTTTGACAGCTTTATTGACAAGCTGTCACTAAGCACCCACACTAACTACACTGTTCTACCCCCTATACCGGCGCCCCCGGAGCCCCCCGCAACTAAATAAAGTTAGTAACCCCTAAACCGCCACTCCTAGACCCCGCCGCAACTCTTATAAATGTATTAACCCCTAAACCGCCGCTCCTGGAGCCCACCGCCACCTACATTATACCTAGTAACCCCTATCATGCCCCCCCTATACCGCCGCCACCTATAATAAATTTATTAACCCCTATCCTGCGGATCCCGGACCTCGCCGCAATTAAAGAAATAGTTTAACCCCTAAACCGCCGCAACCTATCTTAAACTTATTAACCCCTAATCTGCCCCCCCTACACCGTCGCCGCCTATACTAAATTTATTAACCCCTATCCTGCCCCCCCACACACCGCCGCCACTGTAATAAATTTATTAACCCCTAAACCTAAGTCTAACACTAACCCTAACACCCCCCTAACTTAAATATTAATTAAATAAATCTAAATAATATTTCTCTTATTAACTAAATTAATCCTATTTAAAACTAAATACTTACCTTTAAAATAAACCCTAATATAGCTACAATATAAATAATAATTATATTGTAGCTATCTTAGGATTTATTTTTATTTTACAGGCAAATTTCAATTTATTTTAACTAGGTACAATAGCTATTAAATAGTTATTAACTATTTAATAGCTACCTAGTTAAAATAAAGAGAAATTAACCTGTAAAATAAAAACTAGCCTAAGTTACAATTACACCTAACACTACACTATACTTTAATAAATTATTCCTATTTAAAAATAAATACTTACCTGTAAAATAAACCATAAGATAGCTACAATGTAATTAATAATTACATTGTAGCTATTGTAGGATTTATATTTATTTTACAGGTAACTTTGAATTTATTTTAGCTAGTTAGAATAGTTATTAAATAGTTATTAACTATTTAATAACTACCTAGCTAAAAGAAATACAAACTTACCTGTAAAATAAATCCTAACCTAAGTTGCAATTAAACCTAACACTACACTATCATTAAATTAGTTAAATAAATTAGCTACAAATAACTACAATTAAATTCAATTAAATAAACTAACTAAAGTACAAAAAATAAAAAAAATAAGTTACAAACATTTCAAAAATATTACAACAATTTTAAGCTACTTACACCTAATCTAAGCCCCCTAATAAAATTACAAAGCCCCCCAAAATAAAAAAAATTCCCTACCCTATTCTACATTAAAAAGTTACCAGCTCTATTACCTTACCAGCCCCTTTTAAGGGCCTTTTACGGGGCATGCCCCAAAGAATTCAGCTCTTTTGCCTGTAAAAAAAAAAATACAACCCCCCCAACATTAAAACCCACCACTCACATACTCCTAATCTAACCCAAACCCCCCTTAAATAAACCTAACACTACCCCCCTGAAGATCATCCTACCTTGAGCCGTCTTCAGCCAGCCGACCACCGATGGAACAGAAGAGGAGATCCGGAGCGGCAGAAGTCATCATCCAAGGGGCGCTGAAGATGTCTTCCATCCAATTGAAGTCTTCATCCAAGCGGCGTCTTCAATCTTCATCCATCGGGAGCGGAGCGGAGCCATCTTCAGACGAGCCGACGCAGAGCCATCCTCTTCTTCCCGACGACTAACGACGAATGAAGGTTCCTTTAAGGGACGTCATCCAAGATGGCGTCCCTTCAATTCCGATTGGCTGATAGGATTCTATCAGCCAATCGGAATTAAGGTAGGAAAAATCTGATTGGCTGATTGAATCAGCCAATCAGATTGAAGTTTAATCCGATTGGTTGATCCAATCAGCCAATCAGATTGAGCTTGCATTCTATTGGCTGTTCCGATCAGCCAATAGAATGCAAGCTCAATCTGATTGGCTCTCCTCTTCAGTTCCATCGGTGGTCGGCTGGCTGAAGACGGCTCAAGGTAGGATGATCTTCAGGGGGGTAGTGTTAGGTTTATTTAAGGGGGGTTTGGGTTAGATTAGGGGTATGTGGGTGGTGGGTTTTAATGTTGGGGGGGGTTGTATTTTTTTTACAGGCAAAAGAGCTGAATTCTTTGGGGCATGCCCCGCAAAAGGCCCTTTTAAGGGCTGGTAAGGTAATAGAGCTGGTAACTTTTTAATGTAGAATAGGGTAGGGAATTTTTTTTATTTTGGGGGGCTTTGTTATTTTATTAGGGGGCTTAGATTAGGTGTAAGTAGCTTAAAATTGTTGTAATATTTTTGAAATGTTTGTAACTTATTTTTTTTATTTTTTGTACTTTAGTTAGTTTATTTAATTGAATTTAATTGTAGTTATTTGTAGCTAATTTATTTAACTAATTTAATGATAGTGTAGTGTTAGGTTTAATTGCAACTTAGGTTAGGATTTATTTTACAGGTAAGTTTGTATTTCTTTTAGCTAGGTAGTTATTAAATAGTTAATAACTATTTAATAACTATTCTAACTAGCTAAAATAAATTCAAAGTTACCTGTAAAATAAATATAAATCCTACAATAGCTACAATGTAATTATTAATTACATTGTAGCTATCTTAGGGTTTATTTTACAGGTAAGTATTTAGTTTTAAATAGGAATAATTTATTAAAGTATAGTGTAGTGTTAGGTGTAATTGTAACTTAGGCTAGTTTTTATTTTACAGGTTAATTTATCTTTATTTTAACTAGGTAGCTATTAAATAGTTAATAACTATTTAATAGCTATTGTACCTAGTTAAAATAAATTGAAATTTGCCTGTAAAATAAAAATAAATCCTAAGATAGCTACAATATAATTATTATTTATATTGTAGCTATATTAGGGTTTATTTTAAAGGTAAGTATTTAGTTTTAAATAGGATTAATTTAGTTAATAAGAGAAATATTATTTAGATTTATTTAATTAATATTTAAGTTAGGGGGGTGTTAGGGTTAGTGTTAGACTTAGGTTTAGGGGTTAATAAATTTATTACAGTGGCGGCGGTGTAGGGGGGGGCAGGATAGGGGTTAATAAATTTAGTATAGGTGGCGACAGTGTAGGGGGGGGCAGATTAGGGGTTAATAAGTTTAAGATAGGTTGCGGCGGGGTCCGGGAGCAGCAGTTTAGGGGTTAAACTATTTATTTAGGTGCGGCGAGGTCCGGGATCCGCAGGATAGGGGTTAATAAATTTATTATAGGTGGCGGCGGTATAGGGGGGGCAGGATAGGGGTTACTAGGTAATAATGTAGGTGGCGGCGGTGTCTGGGAGCGGCGGTTTAGGGGTTAATAACATTATTATAGTTGCGGTGGGCTCCGGGAGCGGCGGTTTAGGGGGTAATACATTTATTTAGTTGCGGCGGTGTAGGGGGGGGGCAGATTAGGGGTGTTTAGACTCAGGGTACATGTTAGGGTGTTAGGTGTAGACAGCTCCCATAGGAATGAATGGGATATCTGGCAGCAGCGAACATGAACTTTCGCTATGGTCAGACTCCCAGGCGGTCTGAAAACCAGGCGGTTTGAAAACCAGGTACGCTGGGCCGGAAAAGTGCCGAGCGTACCTGCTAGTTTTTTGATAACTAGCAAAAGTAGTCAGATAGTGCCGAACTTGTGTGCGGAACATCTGGAGTGACGTAAGAATCAATCTGTGTCGGACTAAGTCCGGCGGATCGAAGCTTACGTCACAAAATTCTACTTTTGCCGGTGTCTAGGGCTTGATAACTAAGGAAAATCAGCCTCGCCACAAATACACTGTGGAATTCCAGCGTATTTGAGGTTGACGGCTTGATAACTAGGGGCCTTAATCTTGTTCTTAAAGTTTTTGCAGCAGGCTCCGTTTGAGCCACTGCATTCCATAGATATTAAGTTGTTATCTTGGAAGTTTTTGTTTCTTACTGCTATTTCTTCTGCTCGGAGAGTCTAGGAACTCTCAGCTTTGCAGTGTGATTCCCTTTATCTAATTGTTCATGCAGGTAAGGCAGTTCTTCGTACTAAGTTTGGTTTCCTTCCTAAAGTTGTTTCGGATAGAAATATTAATCAAGAAATTGTTGTTCCTTCTCTCTGTCCTAATCCTTTTTCTCATAAGGAACGTTTGTTGCACAACCTGGATGTTGTGCATGCTCTTAAATTCTATTTGCAGGCTACTAAGGATTTTTGTCAGTCTTCTGCTCTGTTTGTTTGTTTTTCTGGGAAACATAAAGGTCAGAAAACTACTGCTACTTCTCTTTCTCTCTGGTTGAGAAGTATTATTCCTTTGGCATAT
Source organism: Bombina bombina (assembly GCF_027579735.1). Taxonomy (NCBI): domain Eukaryota; kingdom Metazoa; phylum Chordata; class Amphibia; order Anura; family Bombinatoridae; genus Bombina; species Bombina bombina. Next base: position 970,237,279 of record NC_069502.1, read on the forward strand.
GAGAATGCTGGACAGCAGCCTCCTGAGAGAATCACGGTTCACTCTACTAGGGCTGTTTCTTCTTCTTGGGCTTTCAAAAATGAAGCTTCTGTGGAACAACTTTGCAAGGCTGCAGCTTAATCCTCTCTGCATACTTTTTAACATTTTTTTATAGATTTTATACTTTTGCTTCGGCTGAGGCTTCTTTTGGGAGAAAGGTTCTTCAAGCAGTGGTGCCTTCCGTTTAGGTATACCTGTCTTGTCCCACCCTAGTCCTCCATCTCCTTTAGCTTGGGTATTGGTTCCCAACAGTAATTGAGGATGTTGTGGACTCACCATATCTTAGGAAAAAAAGCTAAATTTATGCTTACCTGATAAATTTATTTCTTTCCGGATATGGTGAGTCCACGGCCCCGCTCCTTTTGGTAAGGAGAGTGGTACTTAACAGCTTTGCTGTGGTGCTCTTTGCCTCATCCTGCTGGCCAGGAGTGATATTCCCAACAGTAATTGAGGATGACGTGGACTCACCATATCCGGAAAGAAATAAATTTATCAAGTAAGCATAAATTTAGTTTTTTCAGAGCTAAATAACATGGAAATGGGCAAAATAAATAATGATAGAATATAGTGTGTGTGTATGTATATATATATATATATATATATATATATATATATATATATATAGTTGTTTCGTTAAGCATAACTAACCCTTTTCTATAAAACTCTTGTGTATACTGTCCCTTTAACACCACAAGCAGTTTTTCTCTGCTGCTGGAAGCACGATAATCTGTCCTCACAGCCATTGCCCTTTTCGCCTTCTGGAAATTCCACTTTTCAAAGAAGGAATTGACCTTGGAATAGGAATTGAGAGAACAATGGTTGGTCTCAGTCAGGAAACTCCTAAGTAATTCAAGTTAAAAGCAATATATACTTAAACTTGTCAGTACGTATTCTACTGGTATACTCCTTTATCTCTAGGATGTTACACGTCCGAACTTTCACAGTTCTTGTAAAATAGTTTTTTAACTTTATATATACTCAGAAATTCAACATAGATATTATTTATTTACCAGTTAAATATCTTGCTTTTTTTATATAAAATGTTTAGTTATGTACAGTATAATGAAACAACTTTGCAATATAATTTAATTTTTTTTTCCCCCCCCCCCCCCCTTTTTAATGAAATTTAGCTCTGAAAAATAAATTGAGCAATCTCTAATTCCCTTAAAGGGATACTAAACCCATTTTTTTTTTCTCTTTCATTATTCGGATAGAGCATGTAATTTTAAGCAACGTTCTAATTTACTCCTATTATCAATTTTTCTTTGTTCGCTTGTTATCTTTATTTGAAAAAAGATGGAATCTAAGCTGAGGAGCCAGCCAATTTTTGGTTCAGTGTAATGGATAGCACTTGTTTATTGGTGGGTGCATTTACCCACCAATCTGCAAACACAACCCAGGTTGTGAACCAAAAATGGGCCGACTTTTAAACTTACATTCTTGCTTTTCAAATAAAGATAGCAAGATAATGAAGAAAAATTGATAATGGGGTAAATTAGAAAGTTGCTTAAAATTGCCTGCTCTATCTGAACCATGAAAGAAAAAATTTGGGTTCAGAGTCCCTTTAAAGGGCAGTCTAGTCAAAATTAAACTTTCCAATGTACTTGTTCTCTTGGTATTCTTTGTTGAATGTCAAACCTAGGTAAGATCATATGATAATTTATAAGCCCTCGAAGGCCAAGTCTAATCTCTGTCTATTTTGAGTTTTTCACAGCTAGACTACTCTAGTTCATGTGTGCCAGTATTGTGCTTACTCCCATGGAGTTATTTATAAGTCAGCACTGATTGGTTAAAATGCATGTCTGTCAAAAGGAACTGAGATAAGGGGGCAGTCTGCAGAGGCTTAGATACAAGCTAATAACAGAGGTAAAAAGTATTAAGGGATAATCTATCTTTTTAAACAATAAACAATCGGTAGTAGACTGTCCCTTTAAGTGATTACATCACAGGTTGAAGTGCCTATATGTTGATTAATCACTTTTTACTGTGTGAAGTGGTGCTACTTAGTGACTTGTGTAATTAACCTGCTGTGCTCAGAATCATATTTCTGCGTGTATGTCTCTTTAAGGAATTTGAACAAGTTCGTTATCAGTAAAGTGGGGTTGTTGGGCTATACATTTTGCTAATTTTATTTTTTGTAATTTTAATTAATCCAGTAGGGAGGGTTTGTATCTGATTGGGGACTTTTCTTCCTGACATCATCCAATATGGCGGGAAATTATTTCAGTGTGTTTAGCCGCTATGTTACATTCAGAAATCTGTTTGTATACAATGTAATAACTCAAAAAGTGTTGCCCAAGCTTTATCAAGTGCTTTTAGCAGTTGAATAATTCCATTAAAAATAGCCCCATAAATGTGTTAAAGGGATATGAAACCCAATTTTTTTCTTTCATGATGCAATTTTAAGCAACTTTCTAATTTACTCTTTTTATCAAATTGTCTTCATTCTCTTGGTATCCTTATTTGAAAAGCAGGAAAGTAAGCTTAGGAGCCGGCCCATTTTTGGTTCAGCACCTGGGTAGCGCTTCCACCTAAAAGCAAGCACTACCAAGGCGCTGAACCATAAATGGTTAATAGGAGTAAATTAGAAAGCTGCTTAAAATTGCATGCTCTATTTGTATCATGAAAGAAAAAAAAATTGGGTTTCATATCCCTTTAAGATTCAAGAATTTGTAGTGTGATCAGAAAAATAGGACTAGCAATGTGAATTAAATAAATGGCTTTTTTTTTTTTTTACGCAAAAATATTGTGCTGCTGGTTAACAATGAAAATAGCTACCGTAATTGTAATTGCTCATGTTATGGCTCATCACAGCCATAACATGATTATAATTATTAAAGACAGATTGTAATTAAAGGGACATTAAAGTCAATATTAAAGTTTTGTTATTCAAATAGAGCATGCCATTTTAAAGGGACATTGTACACTAGATTTTTCTTTGCATAAATGTTTTGTAGATGATTCATTTATATAGCCCATCTGGTAGTGGTTTTTATTTTTAAACAATGTATAGTTTTGCTTATTTTTTTAATAACATTGTGCTGATTTTCAAACTCATAACCAAGCCTCAAAGTTTTAGACCTATATTGATGTCTGCAGATTCCTGCGGCTCCTGTTTTTGTAATCTGTGTTTTCATATGCAGGGGAGGGGGTGTCTACTGTTTCTGTTTTCCCAGCCACTTTCACTGGGTGTCCCAGCCTATCCTCATCAACAGTGCTAAACTGGGAACTTCTAAGTCAGTTTTTAAAAGGTTTTATACTGTATTTTTAGAGCAGTATATGTGCATAGTCTTCTTTATAGTAGTGTCTATTACATGCAGTTATATGAAAATTGGTGTAGACTGTCACTTTAAGCAACCTTACAGTTTACTTCTATTATTAAAGTTGCTTAGATGTCTTGGCATCCTTTGTTGAAAAGCATACCTAGGTAGGCTCAGGAGAAGCAATGCTCTACTGGGAGGTAGCTGCTGATTGGTGGCTGCACATATACGCCTCTTGTCATCGGCTCACTACATATGTTCAGCTAGCTCCCAGTAGTGCATTGTTGCTCCTTCAACAGAGGATTACAAGAGAATGAATGACATTTGAAAATAGAGGTAAATTGGAAAGTTATGCTCTCTCTGAACCATGAAAGAAAACCTTTGGGTTTCAGGTCCCTTCAACCCCATAGTTAGCAAAAGACATCAGTGCAAATATAACCTGCGCTAACGTGAAAGCGTTTTCTTATTTGCTTTAGCCATCAGCTGATATGTTTCAAAAACGACCCGCTGGAAATAGTAGGTTCGCTGTCTGGATCTGAACCTCGTCTTACTTCCAGGCCTAGGGTGTCTCTGTCTGAATTGTGTAACTTTTGTCCTTCCTGAAGCATCGCTTTGTTAATCTTGAACTATATTTGCAGACATCCTTCCTCTACCCTTTTGAATTCAATATATTAAAAATGACTTTATGTTTTAAAAAAAAATATGAACTGCAACTCCTTTAGTTTCATTTTTACAAAATACAGATTGACCTTGGAGACACTAGTATTTTTACACACGCTAGGATTTACTATTGAATCAAATAAAGGGGACTTTCATTCAGGAAGTATAAGATACTTCATGTAGAAAGCTCCTTTATTTGATTTGAATCGATCGCCGTTTTTAGCTGCTACAGCGGCCCACGGCTAAAAAAATTTTGGCTAAGAGGTGATGTTTTCACCTCTTAGCCAATAGCCGTGCGATAAATCCGGCTTGGCGCCCATGGGAGCTGGATTTACCGCACGGCTATTGGCTAAGAGGTGAAAACGTCACCTCTTAGCCAAAACATTTTTTAGCCGTGCTCTGCTGTAGGAGCTAAGAGCAGCGATCGATTGAATCAAATAAAGGAGCTTTCTACATGAAGTATCTTATACTTCATGAATGAAAGTGCCCTTTACTTGTTTCAATAGTAAATACTAGCGTTTGTAAAATGCTAAGATTTACTTTCACTTTAAGCTCGCTCCCAGTAGTGCATAGCTGCTCTGGAGCTGACTTTAACTATGTGTTTATTCCCTTTGCAGGGGTTAAACACACCATTATATTCATGCAACAGTCCCCAAGGCAGAACATACAGTGATCTGAGATGTCATCGCAGAAAATGCAGCATATCTGCAGAAAGAACAGGACACATGCAGGAATTGTTAGCACTTGAACTTTGTAGTGCTGCTCCACATTAGACAGTTTTCTTCAAACAGAGCTATGCTCTGGCTGCACTGTGTAAGTGCTGTTTGAAGTGAGCAGTCAAAAACCCGCCCCTAGCCTTTCCCAGTCTTTAAAGCTGTTTATTTTGAATGTAAGACATTAGTATGAGCATTGCATCTTTTTTATTACTACAATTCTATGTTAGACCAAAAGAAAAGGAAACAGATTTATTCAAGAGACATTTTAAAATTTTCTTTTTTTGTATGCATCTAATTTGCAATGCAATTTTCAATGACTGAACTATATTATAAAATGTTAAAACTTGCTTTATTCTTCAGTTAACCAACACATTGCAATTAAACTGGTGCCTTAGTGTAACTGCCTTATTTAAAATGAAAATTTATTTAAAAATGACCTGCAGAAAACATTTCACTAAAAAAAATCTTATTGCAGAAAGTGAAGAAAAGTTCTGCCTCTGGGGCAACAGTGTAGTAATAAAATGCACTAATAGATCATTTTGTTTTTTAACTTTTATATCCCTTTAAGTATATGCTCTTAAAAGTGTTAAATTACTACATGTACTACCTGACCCCCAAATATATAGTAGAAATAGAAATATCTAGTAAATGCATACAAAACAGAGCAGATATAAATCACTAGAAGGAAAAGTTCTAGTCCACTGGACTTACAGTATGTTTGTTCAGTTAGATTTCCTTAGCTATAGGCTTCTTATAAAACAGCAGTTCCAAACTTTGGGACACCCTCAGCAAACCAAAACCCACACTTTAAACATTAAAGGGACATGAAACCAAATTTTTTTCTTTCATGATTCAGATAGAGCATGCAATTTTGAAGGGACATGAACCCCAAAAATTTTCTTTCATGATTTAGGTAGAACATACAGTTTTAAACAACTTTCCAATTTACTTCTATTATCCAATTTGCTTTATTCTCTTAGTATCATTTGTTGAAGGCACAGCAATGCGCTACTGGTTTCTAACTGAACACATGGGTGAGCCAATGATAATCAGTATATATATGCAGTCACCAATCAGCAGCTAGAACCTAGGTTCTTTGCTTCTCCTGAGCTTTCCTAGAGAAACCTTTCAGCAGAGGATCTCAAGAGAAGGAAGCAAATTAAATAATAAAAGTAAATTGTAAAGTTGTTTAAAATGACATGCTCTTTCTGAATCATGAAAGAAAACATTTGGGTTTCATGTCCCTTTAAACAACTTTCTAGTTTACTTCTATTATCTAATTTGCTTAATTCTCTTGATATCATTTGCTGAAAAGCATATCTAGATAGGCTCAGTAGCTGCTGATTGGTGGCTACACATAGATGCCTTGTGCGATTGGCTGACCCATGTGCATTGCTCTTTATTCAACAAAGGATATCTAAAGAATGGAACAAATTATATAAAAGAAGTAAATTGGGATGTTGTTTAAAATTGTATTCTCTATCTGAATCATGAAAGAAAATGTTTGGGTGTAATGTCCCTTTAACCTGAAGCTAACAGGAAATGCATTATTGTGAACAATTATTTCATGTTGTGCACAGCTCTATTGAACAGGGAAACACCTCCACCAGCATTAAAAATGGTAGTTCTGTTCAAGACATGAATCCCATATTTAAAATGCATCATAAAAAATGTCATATATATTGGTTTGTGTATAAATCTGCATTATATCACTGGCTGGTGATTTCACATTTCTGTGAAAATTATTCTAAAGTTTTTAAAGTGGTTGTAATAAGCTTTATTATTGCAGAATAAAATGTGTTTACCTTTTGTTATCATGGAATGAAATATGCTTACATGGGAGTTTGGTTTTGTCTAGTCAGTTCAACTTTCGTTCTTGTCATTACTCAGAACTTTGTTAATAAAACTTATCTGAGAGAACTATATTGACCTGTTTCTCTCAATGGTTGAAATCAGAGGAAAAGGAAACATATCATAGTGGTTTTACAAGGAATTTAGTTTTTTCTTGCTAAAGAATAACATACCAGCCAAGTGTAAACATTTTAAAACTAAATAAACACCTTGGGCGAGATTACATATATGGCGCAGGCTTCAGTTTAAAGGGACACTATACCCAAACATTTTCTTTCATGATTAAGGTAGAGAATATAATTTTAAACAACATTCCAATTTACTTCTATTACCTAATTTGCTTCATTCTTTAGATATACTTTAATGAAGAAATAGCGATGCACACGGTGAACCAATCAGAGGAGGCATCAGCAGCTACTAAGCATATCGAGATATGCTTTTCAGCAAAGAATATCAAGAGAATGAAGCAAAATAGATAATAGAAGTAAATTAGAAAGTTGTTTATAATTGTATGCTCTGTCTAAATCATGAAAGAAAAAATTTGGGTTTCATGTCCCTTTAAGCGCTGCAACCCGCACCAACCGTAATTTCACCTCGCACATCGGGGTATCCAATAAACCCCGCCGGCAGTTCATAAAGTGCCGTAAGTTGGATAAACTAGCGATGTCCAGAAACGAGCGTAAATACAAATTTCTGGAGTCGCTAGTGACTTACGGCACTTTAGAAACTGCCTGCGCCAAAGAAAAGTAAAAAAAAAAATCTAATGTCCCGTAAAAGTGTAACACGCCTCCCAAAAATAAGCTCGACACGTAAAACCTCTTCATCCGCAATCTCCCCTCTCACAACTAATAATAAATTTATTAACCCGCTAAATCAACAACCCCCCACAACGCAATATGCCTAATTAAACTATTAACCCCTATATCCGCCATCAAATCCACACCCCAAGTAATAACTAAATTATTAACCCCTAAATCCGCCAACCTCAACATCGCAAACTACCTATTAAAACTATTAACCCCTAAACTGCCAAAGCCCACAACACAATAAACCTATCAAAGTATTAACCCCTAAACCACCAAAGCCCACAATGCAAATAAATCAATTACTAAGCCCCCTAACCTAACACCACCTAACCGTACCCAAATTACCTAAATTACAAAGTACTAAAGTTACTATTAAAATAAAAAAAAACTAACACTACTTTAAACTTAAAAATAAACTAAGTATAAATTAAATGGACAGTCTAGTCAAAATTAAAATTCTGGTGTAGATTGTCCCTTTAAGATACAATTACAGAAAATAAAAAAAATCTAAGATTACATCAAATAAAAAACAAAATTACCAAATTTAATAAACTACCAGTAGCCCTTAAAAGGGCTTTTTGCAGGGCATTGCCCCAAGATAATCAGCTCTTTTACATAAAAATACACAAAGTCTCCCCTAACAGTAAACCGCACCCACCAAACCCCCCAAAATAAAAGAACCTAACACTAAAAAACCTTAACTACCCATTGCCCGGAAAAGGGCATTTGTTTGGGCATTGCCCTTAAATTTATTTGGGCATTGCCCATCCCTAATCTAAATAACCCCCCCCCCCCCAAAAAAAAAACTTAAAAAACCTGTCTAACCCCCAGGTTGATACTCGCCATTCCTGAAGTCTGGCGGTGAAGTCTTCTTCAAAGCAGCGGTCACTTCTTCCAGGAACAATCCGGTAGAGGGCGGAGCTGAAGACCGATGACCGCGGAGCTGAAGACCGGCGACCGCGGAGCCATGGAGCGTGGAGGATTCTCTTCATACGATTGCCGCTGTAAACTGGATAGAGAATTCAAGGAACGCAATTAAAAATGGCTTGAATTCCTAATCCCTTGAATTCCTATTGGCTGATTTGATTCTTTAAATTCAAATCAGCCAATAGGATGAGAGCTACTGATTTGAACAGTCAATAGGATTTGAGTAGCTTTCATGCTATTGGCTGATTTGAATTTGAAGAATCAAATCAGCCAATACGAATTCAAGGGACTCCATTTTTAATCGCGTACCTTGAATTCTCTATCCAGTGTATGGCGGTGATCGTACCAAGAGGATCCTCCCCGGTCGCCGGTCTTCAGCTCCACGCCTTATTGTTCCTGGAAGAAGAGGTCGCCGCTTGGAAGAAGACTTCACCGCATGGGACAGGACCTTCTTCGCCGGACTTCAGGAATGGTGAGTATCAACCTGGGGGTTAGACTTAGTTTTTTTTAGTGTTTTTTTGGGGGGGTTTGTTTTATTTAGATTAGGGATAGGCAGTAAAAGAGCTAAATGTTAATACTTTGATAGGTTTATTGCGTTGTGGGCTTTGGCGGTTTAGGGGTTAATACCTTTGATAGGTTTATTACGTTGTGGGCTTTGGCTGTTTAGGGGTTAATACTTTAATAGGTAGTTTGCGTTGTGGGTTAATGGCGGATTAGGGGTTAATAGTTTTAATAGATAGTTTGCGATGTTGGGGTTGGCGGATTTAGGGGTTAATAATTTAGTTATTACTTGCAGTGTGGGTTTGATGGCGGATATAGGGGTTAATACACTTTATTATTTATTGCAGTGGGGATTGCGGTTGACAGGTAGATAGATATTGCGCATGTGTTAGGTGTTTATTTTTGCAGGCATTTTCGGGAGTTACGGTGCTCCAATACTCAGCGTAAGGCTTGCTGCGGCTGCCTTGTGTGGCGAGGTGAAAATGGAGTAAGATTTCTCCATTTCCGCCACGGAAGTCCTTGCGCTGAATATTGGATACCAATTTGCGACGCGGTCCCATGTTAACTTATGGGAGTAAAAATTGCGGGCGACTGGTGAAATATACGTGCCGCATTTATATGCGGCGTTGTATATAGGATACCAAAACAGCGCAAAAAACAGCGTCACCAGCTTTTGCGGGCGCCGCCGCATATGAAATGGGGCCCCTTGTTGGCTGTAATTCTTTTTCAATAGACAAACTCTATTTCCTGTTGGAAAGTCAATCTTGACTTGTCATTAGAGTAAACAAGGCAAGCTACTTTAATTTTGCACGTAAATGTGCATTGTTTTCAGTATTGTGTCTGTATTTTATCTATTGAAACTAATTAGGTACAGGCATGTAGCAGGATTAGCCTTGAAAAGTAATACAGTGTCCATTTCCATATGTGAGAATTAAAAATCCCACATATTTCAGTTACATTACATAAAAGGGGCAAAATAAATAATGAAAGTTTATTGCAAAACTGTTTATTATGCATAACTAAACGTTCTATAACAATCTCAGAGTGTTTAAGGAACATATACAGCGGCGTTCAAAAGTTTGGAGTCATTTAGACATTTCCTTATTTTCCATGAAAACATACATGAAATGAGTTTGAATAGGAAATACAGTCATTGACAAGGTTAGAAATAATGATTTTAAAGGGACAGTCTGCATCAGAATTTTTATTGTTTAAAAAGATAGATAATCCCTTTATTACACATTCCCCTGTTTTGCACAACCAACACTATTAATATATTTTTCACCCCTGTGATTACCTTGTATCTAAGCCTCTGCAGACTGCCCCCTTATTTCAGTTCTTTTGAAAAAATTGCATTTTAGCCAATCAGTACTGACTTCTAGGTAATTCCACAGGCATGAGCACAATATTATCTATATGGCACACATGAACTAACGCCCTCTAGTTGTTAAAAATGTCAAAATGCATTCAGATAAGAGGTGGCCTTCAAGGGCTAAGACATTTGCATATGAGCCTCCTAGGTTTAGCTTTCAACTAAGAATACCAAGAGAACAAAGCAAAATTGATGATAAAAGTAAATTGGAAAGTTGTTTAAAATGACATGCCCTATCTGAATCATAATACCTTATTTTTTACTAGAATGTACCTTTAAGTGAAATAATAATTGTGTACTTCAAACTTTTGCTTTCGTCAAAGAATCCTCCATGTGCAGCAATTACAGCCTGGCAGATGTTTGGCATTCTAGTTGTTAATTTGTTGAGGTAATCTCAAGAGATTTAACCCCATGCCTCCTGAAGCACCTCCCACAAGTTGGATTGGCCTGATGGGCACTTCTTACCATACGGTCCAGTTGCTCCCACAACAGCTCAATAGGGTTGACAGATTAACAGCTGACTGATTTTCTCTAAATAGTTCTTGCATAGTTTGGAGCTGTGGTTTGGGTCATTGTCCTGTTCCTGTTATAGAAAGAAATTGACTCCAATCAAGCGTTGTCTACAGGATATGGTATTGCAAAATAGAGTGATAGCCTTCCTTCTTCAAGGTCCCTTTTACCCTGTATAAATCACCCACTTTACCACCACCAAACCACCCCTAGACCATCACATTACCTCTGCCATTGTTGTCCAGCTCTCCTCCTGCTTCTTTTCATTTGGTTTGCATCTCATGAATGTTCTTCTTTGTGATCTGAACACCTCAAACTTCATCTGTCCATAAGACTTTTTTCCAATCTTCCTCTGTCTAGTATCTGTTTTCTTTTGCCCATCTTAATTTTTTTTTTATTATTGGCCAGTCTGAGATACGGCTTTTTCTTTGCATCTCTGCCTAGAAGGCCAGCATCCCGGAGTCACCTCTTCACTGTTGACGTTGAGACTGGTGTTTTGTGGTTACTATTTAATGAAGCTGCCAGTTGAGGACATGCAAGGCATCTGTTTTTCAAACTAGACACTCTAATGTCTAATCATCTTGCCCAGCTGTGCATCGAGACTTCCCACTCCTCTTTCTGTCATGGTTAGAGCCAGTTTGCACTGTTCTATGAAGGAAGTAGTACACAGCGTTGTCCGAGAGCTTCAGTTTCTTGGCAAATTCTCACATGAAATAGCCTTTAGTTTTCTGAAGAATAGACTAAAGAGTTTCGGAAGAAAGTTCTTTGTTTCCGGCCATCTTGAGCCTGTAATGGAACCCACAATTGCTGATGCTCCAGATACTCAACTAGTCTAATGAAGCCCAGTTTTATTACTTCTTTAATCAGCACAACCGTTTTCAGCTGTGCTAACATAATTGCAAAAGGGTTTTCTAATGAGTATTTAGCCTTTTTAAATGATAAACCTGGATTAGCAAACACAACATGCCATTGGAACACAGGACAGATGGTTGCTGATAATAGGCCTCTGTGCACTTATGTAGTTAAATAGAAAATGTTGTAGCTAGGTTTACGTTTAAATGGTGCAAATATTTTTAAAATGATATTAATCAAAATATTTATATATTATATTGTGGCCATTGGCCTTAGGTTGAACAAGCCTGATGTAAATGTTTCTTTATGGGGTGGTGCCAGCAGATAGGAAAGTACTTCATGGGGGGAACATGCTTGGTGCATTTATAACCATAGCACAGCTCCCCTGTTGCCACTGTATACATAAGGGAAATTCAAATAATTGTTACACATGCATAGAATATATAAGTAGCACCGCATTGTAAAAGATCTTTTGTCTGCATTTATTAGTAAAATATAAATTGTTTTGCAATCCAAGGACACCTCCTGCGTATTTTTGCATCTCCTTTACTCTGGCCATTTAGGGACGGATATTATTGAGCTCCAGCACTTTATTTTAATCTAGTCCATAATCCAATGTTTTTTTTGTTTTTTTTAGTTCTTAACATAAACTTGAAATAAGGTGTCTGCTCCTAGACAAGGTAGACTTTTTGCCACAGTTCCTATAGATGTAAGTAGGGGGATATGCATTCTATGCACTCACAATGTACAGTGTTTACTCTGCGTTTATTATCAAATCTTTGCACTTATTCGTCAGGCTGTGTGAGGAAGTTCAGGCAGTACAGATAAAAAAAGATTTGCTACCAGTGCTATTTCATATTAGTGACTAAACCTGCGGACACGCCTCTTTCACTGACTAACGTCACTTGTCCCTATGTTTTGTCCTTCCCTAGCTCATAGACACCATCGCCTCTGAGATCGGAGAACTGAAATTGGAGATGGTACACACAGAATTCCTCGTCAAAGATGAACTGGATTCCTCAGAGCACCTGAGGTAAATATATGATATGTATTTCACCAGGCAAAATAGGCTTTTAAGTTCTGTGTGTTGGAAATGTTCTGTATTTTAAAATACACTTGTTTAGAAATTACATTTGTCTACAGGTTAGTTACAAACTGTCAAGCTTCTTTGGTGAGTTCCTTTATCTTTCTTTATTATATGGCTTTTTTCAGTGCACCCCTTCACCCCCATATTTAAATATAAATTAGCATTTGGGTTCATTCAACAACTCTTTCTGAGAGTCTGATTGACTATGTGCTGTATTGTGAGGGCTTTTAAAAACTAGAAAGTTACAGGAATGAATCATTTTTTTTCACGACTGTCTTATTTTGTTTCTTCACTGCCAAAAGGGAACAGTTTTTCAACATTCTCAGGCACGTATGGGGTTAAACTGAAATGAACGGGATTCAGCAATAGGTGTTCTTGATCTGTCAGGTCAGTGGCCAAAGAGAGAAAAGATAATATGGTACGTAGTCATAACCTAAGACCTAAATAAACAAAATAAAAGGTGCACTGTCATTACCTACAATATGTGTGTGTGTAATTAACTACAGACTACCCATAAACACCTGTTTTCTTCTGGAAGGTATTTTCTTATGCACTGTGAAATATTGTACTTTACAGACCCTTTTGGTAGTATGTATGGTAAGGTCTGACGTAGACTTAATTGCATTATATTGTAATAAAAGACAGCGTAGCGCTTGCCAAGGACTTTCAGCACTAGACAATGTACTAGGAGCTTTATGTATGTAAATATTTGCTTATGTAAAGAATTAACTCAGAGTTAAATAATCACTGGTGAACATTCTACTTCTAATTGTTTAATGACACAATGCCCTGTTAAAGGTGTATTAAACTTAAAGGGACATTATACACTACATTTTTCATTGCATAAATGTTTTGTAGATGATCCATTTATATAGCCTATACAGCTTTTTTTTTTTTAAATGTATAGTTTTGCTTATTTTTAAATAACATTGTGCTGATTTTCAGACTCTTAACCAAGCCCCAACGTTTTAGGAGAATACTGATGTATACAGACTTCAGCTTGCCCCTGTTTGTTTAAAGAGTCTTTTTCATATGCAGAGGAGGGGGGAGTGTCTGCTTTTTTTGCTATAGAACCAATTTGCAGTGGGTGTTCCTGTTAACCATTTCAACAGTGCTAAACTGAGCTTATAAGTAAGTTTTTAAATGGTTTTATGCTGGATTTTTAGATCAGTATCTGTGCATCTTATTCTTTATAGTAGTGTTTATTACATGCAGTTATGACAATTTGTGTATACTGTCCCTATAACCTCTTAAGGACATATGACGGAATTTTTCCGTCATAAAACAATTGAGCAAATTGAAAGCTGTGTCCTTAAAGGTTTTTTTTTATATATGCAAAGTATATTGCAGCAAGTAAACATTAAAATGCACGTAATAAAACAATGAATACTGATTTGGATATTTATTTTGTTTACTTTTTCTGTAAAAACTGTACAAGTGCTACATTCCCTGGAGAGGCTGTAAGTCTAACTCTGTGATCTAAAGATACTGCAATATGCTTCTCCGGCCTGAACAAGCTACATACTATACAGTGATTGCATAGAGCAGTACTCATTCTCATTTTCAGCCCTAATGGCCACAATCCATGGAGAATAAAATGCACTCACCAGGTAGTTTATTAGTACAATGTGTTCAAATACTTAAATAGTCTACTTTTAAGAGCATTTAAATCTGTAATTTTCTTGCAAAATTTGCATTGTATTGCAGTCCGAAGACATACCCATTGGAAAGGCTCTTTAGTATTGTTTATCTTATCTCCTTTTCTTTGGCTATTTAAAGGGACATGAAACAGATTTAGTTTTTTCATGATTCCTGTAGAGAGCAGACATGTGTAAACAATTTTCCAGTTTACCTCTATTATTAATTTTGCTTCAGGACATCTAGACTGGAGCACAGGTGAAATAATCAGCTGATTAGTAAACATAATTATTAACCTGCTCTCACCCACAGTAATCCTAAAAATCTGTCATGTTAGGGAGGCCCGAGGACAGGTTTAAAAAACAGTTCTTTATATGAATCATAAAAGAAAAACAATGTGTTTCCTGTCCCTTTAAGGACAGATAGAAAGGAGCTACTACAATGAGCAAGCAATCACTGCTGAAGAATGTTCCATAGTAAGGGTTCTGGGAAAATCGAACAAACGTCATTTTTAGAGTGAAAAATAAATAATTACATTATTAATAATTAATAAATAATGAAAACAGGCTTCATTTTTCTCCAACATAGGTGTGTCCGGTCCACGGCGTCATCCTTACTTGTGGGATATTCTCTTCCCCAACAGGAAATGGCAAAGAGCCCAGCAAAGCTGGTCACATGATCCCTCCTAGGCTCCGCCTACCCCAGTCATTCTCTTTGCCGTTGTACAGGCAACATCTCCACGGAGATGGCTTAGAGTTTTTTAGTGTTTAACTGTAGTTTTTATTATTCAATCAAGAGTTTGTTATTTTAAAATAGTGCTGGTATGTACTATTTACTCAGAAACAGAAAAGAGATGAAGATTTCTGTTTGTATGAGGAAAATGATTTTAGCAACCGTTACTAAAATCCATGGCTGTTCCACACAGGACTGTTGAGAGGAATTAACTTCAGTTGGGGGAACAGTGAGCAGTCTCTTGCTGCTTGAGGTATGACACATTCTAACAAGACGATGTAATGCTGGAAGCTGTCATTTTCCCTATGGGATCCGGTAAGCCATGTTTATTAAGATAGTAAATAAGGGCTTCACAAGGGCTTATTAAGACTGTAGACTTTTTCTGGGCTAAATCGATTCATTATTAACACATATTTAGCCTTGAGGAATCATTTAATCTGGGTATTTTGATAAGATTATATCGGCAGGCACTTTTTTAGACACCTTATTCTTTAGGGGCTTTCCCAAATCATAGGCAGAGCCTCATTTTCGCGCCGGTGTTGCGCACTTATTTTTGAGAGGCATGACATGCAGTCGCATGTGTGAGGAGCTCTGATACATAGAAAAGACTTTCTGAAGGCGTCATTTGGTATCGTATTCCCCTTTGGGCTTGGTTGGGTCTCAGCAAAGCAGATACCAGGGACTGTAAAGGGGTTAAAGTTAAAAACGGCTCCGGTTCCGTTATTTTAAGGGTTAAAGCTTCCAAATTTGGTGTGCAATACTTTTAAGGCTTTAAGACACTGTGGTGAAATTTTGGTGAATTTTGAACAATTCCTTCATATTTTTTCGCAATTGCAGTAATAAAGTGTGTTCAGTTTAAAATTTAAAGTGACAGTAACGGTTTTATTTTAAAACGTTTTTTGTACTTGGTTATCAAGTTTATGCCTGTTTAACATGTCTGAACTACCAGATAGACTGTGTTCTGAATGTGGGGAAGCCAGAGTTCCTTCTCATTTAAATAAATGTGATTTATGTGACAATGACAATGATGCCCAAGATGATTCCTCAAGTGAGGGGAGTAAGCATGGTACTGCATCATTCCCTCCTTCGTCTACACGAGTCTTGCCCACTCAGGAGGCCCCTAGTACATCTAGCGCGCCAATACTCCTTACTATGCAACAATTAACGGCTGTAATGGATAATTCTGTCAAAAACATTTTAGCCAAAATGCACACTTATCAGCGTAAGCGCGACTGCTCTGTTTTAGATACTGAAGAGCATGACGACGCTGATAATAATGGTTCTGAAGGGCCCCTAAACCAGTCTGATGGGGCCAGGGAGGTTTTGTCTGAGGGAGAAATTACAGATTCAGGGAACATTTCTCAACAAGCTGAACCTGATGTGATTACGTTTAAATTTAAGTTGGAACATCTCCGCGCTCTGCTTAAGGAGGTATTATCCACTCTGGATGATTGTGACAATTTGGTCATCCCAGAGAAGCTATGTAAAATGGACAAGTTCCTAGAGGTCCCGGGGCTCCCAGAAGCTTTTCCTATACCCAAGCGGGTGGCGGACATTGTAAATAAAGAATGGGAAAGGCCCGGTATTCCTTTCGTGCCTCCCCCCATATTTAAAAAATTGTTTCCTATGGTCGACCCCAGAAAGGACTTATGGCAGACAGTCCCCAGGGTCGAGGGAGCGGTTTCCACTTTAAACAAACGCACCACTATACCCATAGAAGATAGTTGTGCTTTCAAAGATCCTATGGATAAAAAATTAGAAGGTTTACTTAAAAAGATGTTTGTTCAGCAGGGTTACCTTCTACAACCAATTTCATGCATTGTCCCTGTCGCTACAGCCGCATGTTTCTGGTTCGATGAGCTGGTAAAGGCGGTCGATAGTGATTCTCCTCCTTATGAGGAGATTATGGACAGAATCAATGCTCTCAAATTGGCTAATTCTTTCACCCTAGACGCCACTTTGCAATTGGCTAGGTTAGCGGCTAAGAATTCTGGGTTTGCTATTGTGGCGCGCAGAGCGCTTTGGTTGAAATCTTGGTCAGCTGATGCGTCTTCCAAGAACAAGCTACTTAACATTCCTTTCAAGGGGAAAACGCTGTTTGGCCCTGACTTGAAAGAGATTATCTCTGATATCACTGGGGGTAAGGGCCATGCCCTTCCTCAGGATCGGCCTTTCAAGGCCAAAAATAAACCTAATTTTCGTCCCTTTCGTAGAAACGGACCAGCCCAAAGTGCTACGTCCTCTAAGCAAGAGGGTAATACTTCTCAAGCCAAGCAAGCTTGGAGACCAATGCAAGGCTGGAACAAGGGAAAGCAGGCCAAGAAACCTGCCACTGCTACCAAGACAGCATGAAAGGTTGGCCCCCGATCCGGGACCGGATCTGGTGGGGGGCAGACTCTCTCTCTTCGCTCAGGCTTGGGCGAGAGATGTTCTGGATCCTTGGACACTAGAAATAGTCTCCCAAGGTTATCTTCTGGAATTCAAGGGGCTTCCCCCAAGGGGGAGGTTCCACAGGTCTCAGTTGTCTTCAGACCACATAAAAAGACAGGCATTCTTACATTGTGTAGAAGACCTGTTAACAATGGGAGTGATTCATCCTGTTCCATTAGGAGAACAAGGGATGGGGTTCTACTCCAATCTGTTCATAGTTCCCAAAAAAGAGGGAACGTTCAGACCAATCTTAGATCTCAAGATCTTAAACAAGTTTCTCAAGGTTCCATCGTTCAAGATGGAAACCATTCGAACAATTCTTCCTTCCATCCAGGAAGGTCAATTCATGACCACGGTGGATTTAAAGGATGCGTATCTACATATTCCTATCCACAAGGAACATCATCGGTTCCTAAGGTTCGCATTCCTGGACAAGCATTACCAGTTTGTGGCGCTTCCTTTCGGATTAGCCACTGCTCCAAGGATTTTCACAAAGGTACTAGGGTCCCTTCTAGCTGTGCTAAGACCAAGGGGCATTGCTGTAGTACCTTACTTGGACGACATTCTGATTCAAGCGTCGTCCCTTCCTCAAGCAAAGGCTCACACGGACATCGTCCTGGCCTTTCTCAGATCTCACGGATGGAAAGTGAACGTGGAAAAGAGTTCTCTATCTCCGTCGACAAGGGTTCCCTTCTTGGGAACAATAATAGACTCCTTAGAAATGAGGATTTTTCTGACAGAGGCCAGAAAAACAAAACTTCTAGACTCTTGTCGGATACTTCATTCCGTTCCTCTTCCTTCCATAGCGCAGTGCATGGAAGTGATAGGTTTGATGGTAGCGGCAATGGACATAGTTCCTTTTGCGCGCATTCATCTAAGACCATTACAACTGTGCATGCTCAGTCAGTGGAATGGGGACTATACAGACTTGTCTCCGAGGATACAAGTAAATCAGAGGACCAGAGACTCACTCCGTTGGTGGCTGTCCCTGGACAACCTGTCACAAGGGATGACCTTCCGCAGACCAGAGTGGGTCATTGTCACGACCGACGCCAGTCTGATGGGCTGGGGCGCGGTCTGGGGATCCCTGAAAGCTCAGGGTCTTTGGTCTCGGGAAGAATCTCTTCTACCGATAAATATTCTGGAACTGAGAGCGATATTCAATGCTCTCAAGGCTTGGCCTCAGCTAGCGAGGGCCAAGTTCATACGGTTTCAATCAGACAACATGACAACTGTTGCGTACATCAACCATCAGGGGGGAACAAGGAGTTCCCTGGCGATGGAAGAAGTGACCAAAATCATTCAATGGGCGGAGTCTCACTCCTGCCACCTGTCTGCAATCCACATCCCAGGAGTGGAAAATTGGGAAGCGGATTTTCTGAGTCGTCAGACATTGCATCCGGGGGAGTGGGAACTCCATCCGGAAATCTTTGTCCAAATCACTCAACTGTGGGGCATTCCAGACATGGATCTGATGGCCTCTCGTCAGAACTTCAAAGTTCCTTGCTACGGGTCCAGATCCAGGGATCCCAAGGCGGCTCTAGTGGATGCACTAGTAGCACCTTGGACCTTCAAACTAGCTTATGTATTCCCGCCGTTTCCTCTCATCCCCAGGCTGGTAGCCAGGATCAATTAGGAGAGGGCGTCGGTGATCTTGATAGCTCCTGCGTGGCCACGCAGAACTTGGTATGCAGATCTGGTGAATATGTCATCGGCTCCACCTTGGAAGCTACCTTTGAGACGAGACCTTCTTGTTCAAGGTCCGTTCGAACATCCGAATCTGGTCTCACTCCAGCTGACTGCTTGGAGATTGAACGCTTGATCTTATCGAAGCGAGGGTTCTCAGATTCTGTTATCGATACTCTTGTTCAGGCCAGAAAGCCTGTAACTAGAAAGATTTACCACAAAATTTGGAAAAAATATATCTGTTGGTGTGAATCTAAAGGATTCCCTTGGGACAAGGTTAAGATTCCTAAGATTCTATCCTTCCTTCAAGAAGGATTGGAAAAAGGATTATCTGCAAGTTCCCTGAAGGGACAGATTTCTGCCTTGTCTGTGTTACTTCACAAAAAGCTGGCAGCTGTGCCAGATGTTCAAGCCTTTGTTCAGGCTCTGGTTAGAATCAAGCCTGTTTACAAACCTTTGACTCCTCCTTGGAGTCTCAACTTAGTTCTTTCAGTTCTTCAGGGGGTTCCGTTTGAACCCTTACATTCCGTTGATATTAAGTTATTATCTTGGAAAGTTTTGTTTTTGGTTGCAATTTCTTCTGCTAGAAGAGTTTCAGAATTATCTGTTCTGCAGTGTTCTCCTCCTTATCTGGTGTTCCATGCAGATAAGGTGGTTTTACGTACTAAACCTGGTTTTCTTCCAAAAGTTGTTTCTAACAAAAACATTAACCAGGAGATTATCGTACCTTCTCTGTGCCCGAAACCAGTTTCAAAGAAGGAACGTTTGTTGCACAATTTGGATGTTGTTCGCGCTCTAAAATTCTATTTAGACGCTACAAAGGATTTTAGACAAACATCTTCCTTGTTTGTTGTTTATTCCGGTAAAAGGAGAGGTCAAAAAGCAACTTCTACCTCTCTCTCTTTTTGGATTAAAAGCATCATCAGATTGGCTTACGAGACTGCCGGACGGCAGCCTTCCGAAAGAATCACAGCTCATTCCACTAGGGCTGTGGCTTCCACATGGGCCTTCAAGAACGAGGCTTCTGTTGATCAGATATGTAGGGCAGCGACTTGGTCTTCACTGCACACTTTTACCAAATTTTACAAGTTTGATACTTTTGCTTCTTCTGAGGCTATTTTTGGGAGAAAGGTTTTGCAAGCCGTGGTGCCTTCCATCTAGGTGACCTGATTTTCTCCCTCCCATCATCCGTGTCCTAAAGCTTTGGTATTGGTTCCCACAAGTAAGGATGACGCCGTGGACCGGACACACCTATGTTGGAGAAAACAGAATTTATGTTTACCTGATAAATTACTTTCTCCAACGGTGTGTCCGGTCCACGGCCCGCCCTGGTTTTTTTAATCAGGTCTGATAATTTATTTTCTTTAACTACAGTCACCACGGTATCATATGGTTTCTCCTATGCAAATATTCCTCCTTAACGTCTGTCGAATGACTGGGGTAGGCGGAGCCTAGGAGGGATCATGTGACCAGCTTTGCTGGGCTCTTTGCCATTTCCTGTTGGGGAAGAGAATATCCCACAAGTAAGGATGACGCCGTGGACCGGACACACCGTTGGAGAAAGTAATTTATCAGGTAAACATAAATTCTGTTTTTTACTATGTATAATGTCCCTTTAAGCATGTATTATATGATCTTGTCCGTTTAAATATCTCTCATGCACTTGTTTCCTGATAGTTAAACAACAAAGTCATTAAACCATCCTGTCAGGTTTTTCCTGTTTACTTTTACTATTAATAAACTAGATTTTTACCTGTTCAGGTTTTTGTACCACACAAAAGGAGATATGATAAACAAAACTCAAGAGGCTTTTAATGTAAATGTCCCCTTAATTCATTTTATTACTCTTAAGGGCCCATATATTTTTCAGGCCCCCAGAAATATATGTAGAATAATCTACAAAGGCCTACCTGGCCTAGATTATAGGACAGTAATGTTAAAATGTAACTTTCATGAATCGGAGAGAGTGAGCAATTAAAAATAATCCAATTTACTTCTGTTCAAATATGAATATGCTTCTCTATCCTTTGTTGAAGAGTAAACCTAGGTAGGCTCATAGGATCTCAGGAGTGTGCATGTGTCTTTAGCTTTGTAGCAGTGTTTGCAACAGTATATAACATTATTGCAAACACTGATGCTATAGAATGTTAATGTAATCAGCATGCTTCTGAGACTACCTAGGTTTATTCTTCAGGAAAAGATACCAAGAGAACAAAGTTCATTTGGTATTAGATGTAAAATGGAAAGTTTTTTTGTTTTTTTTTATTACATGCTTTATTATTTCTATAAATGTGTCTGCCTTTGTCTTAATTTAAATATTAAATGGGCAGTAAACTTACATACTAATGTTATATAATGCTGCACTATGTGCAGAATTATATAACCATAGCTTACCGGCAGATGTGTACTTTCAATTATTTCAGAGAAATTTGTATGTAAAAGCCTTATTTTACCAGAACGCTGTTCCTTGCTCTACTGAGCGGGTCTGGTTTTTACACAGCGTATCGCGGCAACACTGTCTAGTCACAGTGTGCCCGGTCGCACCATTAAAATTAATGTAGCTCACTCCCGCTACTAGACCAGTATACATCTGCTGGTATGTGCAGAATTATATAACTTTAGTATGTACGTTTACTGCCCCTTTAACGTTGTAGTATTACATTTGCAAGTAATTCTTAAAGGGACATTCCAGCCAGAATTGGAATCAACATAGATACATTTCAGTTTTGAATAGAAGCATATTTGCAATATACATGTATTAGCAAAAATGTTTCTTATAAAAGCTATAGCTGTTTCAAAAGTGTATGTAAGTATGCACTGTGCACCAGCATTTTAAATACAGCACTTGCTCAGAGAGACTAAGGTGCTTGTACCATTTGGTAATTACTCAATGTGTTAATTGCCGACAGGATAGAAGCCCCACTGGCAATCTGAGCAGCTGCAGTATTTAAAATACTGGTGCACTGAGAATATCTAGCTATGCTTCACATGCACGTGCAGAGAAAAATATTAACACTTAAACAGTGCTAAGTTTTGCTAGAAGCATTTTGCCAATACATATATATTGCAAATATGTTTCTATTAATCTATGTGCATTTAAATTTTGACCGGAATGTCCCTTTAAATGGTGTAATTTCCACAGAGACAATCTTAAAGGAACAATACAGAATAACTGCATAATAAATAGACAATGCAATTGCACTTATTTTGCATTTTAAATTAGCAGGGGGTTTTTTATGACAAGTTTCAAAATGTCCTTCTATTTGCTACCCCCATATCATGTGACAGCCTTCAGCCAATGACTAGGATCCATGCCCTTTTATAAATAAAACGGCCCGTTAAAACATGTCTACACCACCTGAATTACCATATTCGTGAAGTGAGGGCATGGTCCCAAATGCATGTGCACTTCATTGGTGTTTACACATGCTCTGTTGTGCTATAACAGGCTGGCACACAATATAAGCTTATGCTGCTACCATATGACTAGCTAAAGAAAGGGCATTGATGTCAGCGCTGACGTCTGTTGGATCCATGTGAGCTTGCGCAGGAGCTGCACGCTCTAAAGAGTACCTACCCGGGTAGCCAGCCATGAAAGTACTTGTATAATGTGTCCCATGGAAGGCTTAGAAAACAGTTGAATTACCAAACTAGATTGCAATTAAAGCATAACATTTTTTATAAACAAATTTATTTAAAGTTTTATTTTACTACATTAAAACTTTACAAATAGAGGGGGGGGGGGATTTGGGGTTCATGCCCCTTTAATTGGGGTGGGAGAAAAGATATTTGTATAATATCAGTACTAATTGAGATGAAGCATTTTCAGGTTACTTTTTTGCATTACATATTTTTAACCTGCAGAATTTATTGTAGGAATCTGGTTACTTTTATTTTTAGCTTGCCGTTACTAAATGGCAGAAATATTTTGGTGCACTTAATATCCACTCTAGTATACTTACAAATGACATTCTTCTTAAAGTGTGGTGATAACATTTTCCCTTCCTATCTGTTCTGTGTTCCCTATGAACCCAAAATGAAATGTTCAATGGTCCTGTAGAATCACTTAAGTTTTCCACTTGTAACTTGAATGAATAATGCTCAAAAATCCAAAACAAATGAGTCAGAGCAGATATTAAAGTCACTGAGTACATTTTTATGGATTGTCTTTCTGTCTTTTGTATCCAACGAAAAGTGCAACACCAGATCATGGACATAGTGAGTGGGCCTTTTGGTTAATATCTGTGTTTAAAACTTATGCATCTATGGTTCTTTATTTGTATCCATTGGAAAAACAATTAAAGGGATATGAAAGCCAAAAGTTTTCTTATGTGATTAAGACAGAGCATACCATTTTAAAAAAAAGTTTACAATTTACTCCTATTATCGAATGTGCTTCTTTCCATGATACCTAGGTAGGCATCTGGAGCACTTTATGGCAGGAAATGGTGCTGCCATCTAGTACTCTTGTAAATGGATAACATTCTTACAAAATTTTCAACAAAAGATACCAAGAGAATGAAGAATACTTGATAATAGAAGTATAAAATCATTATACGTATAAAGGCACCAGGCTATTTTATCTTTGTATAATTCCACATAATCACATGGTTGGATGGCATGTTTTACAATCACATATATTTCTTACAATACGCAGTAACTAAGTAACATTGCATTGCATTTATAACACTGTTGACATAAATGAACAGAAACCGGAACAAAAACATAACCTCAGAGTAATGTTATGTGTTTTTACGCTGTGAGTATTGCATCACACTTTCTGCATAGTAATTTGTTTTGCATCATTTGTATGAAATGTTGGGTATTTTGTAGTTACATCTTGTAACTCTAAATAATAAAAAAATAAAAAAAATAAAGTGACTACTGTAACTGAAGATAAGATTTTTTTTAATTTTACTCATGTATTTTATTGACTTCTCAATCTTCATTTCAAGTTTACAATTTTATGGATGACATTCTGTAATTTATATTTATGATATCTCTTTACTTTACAAGCATAGGATTTAATTATATCAGAAAATGTAATAATAATTATATTTATAATAGTGAGATTTTTCATTAAACATTTCAGGTCTCTATTGTCTTAAAGGGCCATGATCCCCAAATGTTGAAGCACTTGAAAGTGATGCCGCATAGCCGTAAAAAGCTGACTAGAAAATATCACCTGAACATCTCTATGTGAAAAAGAAAGATATTTTACCTCAAAAGTAGCCACATCCCATTGTAAAGGACTTCTAAGCAGCAAATCAGTATGTCTGTCCCGGGACAGCTAAGGGATTGAGCCTTGTGCACTCTCATGTTATTTCCCTATTCAGTTTAAGGATGTTTACTATGAAATCTCATGAGATCACTGCTGATGCTGATTGGCTGCAGTTCATTTCTTCATTTTTTTAATTTATTTTTTACATGAAGCTGGGCAGCAGCTGAATTATAACTTTTTACACATTACTTACTCTGCTGAGCTAAGGAGATTGTGATGCTCATGTGATATTTTCCTGTCAGCTTTTTACAGTTATACTGCATCAGTTTCAAGTGATTTAGCATATGAGTATTATGTCCCTTTAACCCACAAAAATCTGGACAACTTTCGAGATTTTAAGATTCTGTTTATTGAATTTACAGTTGATTACCAAATGTAAAAAAATCAAACTGTTAATATTTGAAAATAACATTTGGATATTGACTCTCTAGACCATTGTTTCTCAACCGCAGTCCTCAAGTACTCCCAACAGTCCAGGTTTTTCATTATAGCTGAACCAGTGCACAGGTGAAATAATCAGCTGATGGGTGAGAGCAGGTTAGTAACCATGGTGACCGATCAGCTATTTCACCTGGGCTCTAGTTCAGCTATAATGAAAATCAGGACTTGTGGGGGTACTTGAGGACCCCGGTTGAAAAACACTGTTCTAAACCATTGTTGCCCATTGCAGTACTCATAACCGATTTCATGGTACCCTGTCCAAAGTGAATGCTATACATCTCTGAACCAGGGAAATAGCATAACAAATGTTCTCCTTTACATTTGTTCTGTCATTCAAATACAGTTTTTATTACAAATCTTAACATTGTTGTATATATTTAAATTTCGATTCCCTTAGCCTTACATTATAGACTAAGATAATCAACATCTATTAGTATTCTAATGTTGTATGTGATAAGATAAATTTATCAAGCATTCAACATTTGTTTAGACAAACAAATGTGACAAACATTTGTTGTTTTTACTGGACGTGAAGAGACATTCGCCTGTCCTTGATTCATGTGCATTACTTTTATACTGGTCATATCTTTTTTGAGCAGGAAATGTGCAATCAAACAAAGCCAAGCTGCTTGAATTTTTGCTCCAAGATTGACATAAAGTCACTCAACAGCAATGTGATAAAGATGTGATAAAGAAATAAAACATAAAAATGTGTATAAATTTCATATAAGAATATATGGATTCTTCCTGGGAATCTTCAAACTTCTGATCTCTCTTGTTTCATCCTCATAGAAAAGAAATAACAATGTGCCACATAGCGTAACTCTGTAACCGTATTCAGTGGAGAATATGTGTGTACAAATGATTACTCACATGGGATGGAGCTTTAACCAAGCTCAGGTGAATGCGCACACCCACTTTATATTGTTGGGTAAACAGTTGCTTTCACAGGATATTAGAATAAAAGGATTTATTAAAATACAAGTATAAAAAGCGTCACAAGATTCCTTGATAAAGCTTATTAGCGAAACGTACGTTGGATATATCTTTGCTTGGCGTCCATTCAAGTACCTGCACACCTAAAGGGAGAGCAACATATGCTGGAAATTTAAGTGGGAGGTTTTGTGGTTAAGTTTCTGCATTCCTCACCACGGTCTCTAGTATTGTGTTTAGCTCATTTGTAGCAATAACTGTAATTATATTGCCTAATCCTGCTATATATGGTGTTTTGGCAGTTCTTGTGACGCTTTTTATACTTGTATTTTAATAAATCCTTCTATTCTAATATCCTGTGAAAGCAACTGTTTACCCAACAGTATAAAGTGGGTGTGCGCATTCACCTGAGCTTGGTTATAGCTCCATCCTATGTGAGTAATCATTTGTACACACATATGCTGCACTGAATACGGTTACAGAGTTACGCTATGTGGCACATTGTTATTTCTTTTCTATGAGGATGAAACAAGAGAGATCAGAAGTTTGAAGATTCCCAGGAAGAATCCATATATCCTTATATGAACTTTATACACATTTTTATGTTTTATTTCTTTATCACATCTTTATCACATTTATCTCGCAATTTTTCTTTTTTGTGATACTATGGTATTTGTTATCACTCAACAGCAATGTAAAAGACTAGTGGAGCACTGCCAGGACCCATGAAAGCTGTGATTCAAAATCACCAAATATTGATTTTTCTTGATTTCTAAGATAAAACATTTGTATTGTGCTGTTTAAAAATGAATATGAACTTGTTTGTTTTTAGCATTATTCCAGGTCTGAAAACGCTGCATATTTTTTTTTACTTTGACCAGTTGCCATTTTCTGTAAATAGATGCTTTAAATAACAATATTTTCCTTCTTAATATGATGAGAGTCCACGGCTTCATTCCTTACTTGTGGGAAATACTGAACCTGGCCACCAGGAGGATGCAAAAACACCCCAGCCCAGGGGGGGGGGGGTCGTGCTTATGGGGTTTACAGTGGGTGCAGATGGGGCTTATTTAGGTCCATAAGCACCCACTGTAACCCCCATAAGCACCCCCTGTGTAACTTACATAAGCCCCATCAGCACCCCCTGTAAACCCCATAAGCACGACCCCCCGGGTACGGAAAGTCGGCGGCTTGCAATAGAACAATTTGTGAATGGACGTGGGCAAATCAAATGGACCGATCAGATAATACATAGGAAAAAAAGCGTTTTTTTTTTTTTTTTGGGCCGTGAAGTCAGTGGCAGTACAACCAATAGGGTCTTGTCTGATGAGTAGAGCCGTGTGCGCATGCCCATAGAATTCCTCGTCCCGTTGTTATCAAATATGTCTGCTTAAACAGCTGTTTGGAGGAGGTTGGGCCTCTTGCGCATGCGCAGTGAGCGCCTTAAAGCTCCAGCTGCTGATTAACGTCACCGGAAGTGACGTAGGTTGCACATTCCTACGCTGTAAACAACTTCTTTTAGATCACCAACCAACGCAGCATTCTTCAAGAAATTTTTCGAAGAATGGACCATTTGGAATTTCTCCTCTGTCTTCTTCGATCCCATGGATGGAAGATAAATCTAGAGAGAATTATATTGTATCAAGTAGCAGGGTAGAATTCTCGGGTACTATAATAGTCTCCATAGACATGAAAATATTTCTGGCAGGCCAGACACGTTGCAGGCTAGCTTCTGTGGCTCGGTGTGTAGAGGTGATTGGTCTCATGGTGTCCAGCATGGACATAATTTCCTTTGCTAGGTTTCACCTCAGACTGTTGCATCTGTGCATGCTGAAGCAGTGGAACGGTGATCATTAGGATCTGTATCCACAGATTTCTCTGGACAACTGATTGAGAGAATCGCTCTTTTGGTGCTTTTGTCCGGATCTCTTGTCCCAAGGGATGTCCGTCTCAATACCTCCCTTGGTGATTGTGACTACGCTTGCGAGTCTGTCAGGATGGGGAGCTGTTTGGGGTGCCAGGAAGGCACAGGGCCTATGGTCTCAGGAGGAATTGCTCCTTCCCGATCACATTTTGAATCTTTGGGCAATATACAATGCTCTGAAGGCTTGGCCTCTGATGGGTTCGTCCCAGTTTATCAGATCCAATCAGACAATATATCCACGGTGGCTTCCATCAACCACCAGGGGGGGACGAGAAGCTCCCTAGCTATCCTTTCTTTCTGTATGAGGAGAGTCCACGGCCCCCGCCTGTTTTCTCCGTTGGGCGGACCTAAATTTTTTGTTCTTCTGGCACCAGTTATTCCCTGATATTTCTCCTACTGTTCCTTGTTCCCTCGGCAGAATAACTGGGGGATGAGGGGAGTGGGGGAGGTATTTAAACCTTTGGCTGGGGTGTCTTTGCCTCCTCCTGGTGGCCAGGTTCAGTATTTACCACAAGTAATGAATGAAGCCATGGACTCTCCTCATACAGAAGGAAAGAAAATTATCTGGTAAGCATAATTTATGTTTTTATTTGGAATTTGGGAGATGTAGTTTATAGAATAAAACCAAAATCTTCATTTTACTCAAACACATACCTATAAATAGTAAAAACAGAGAAACTGATCATTTTGCAGTGGTCTCTTAATTTTTTCAGAGCTGTATATCTAGAAAAAAAAGTTTGCTTGTTTAAATCTTGTTATATGTAAGTAAAGTATATATTTCTTGTTTAGTTAGTACACCTCAGTAACCCCAAAAAAGACAAAAAAATCCCACACACTGTCAGATCTCTTGTATGTAAAATCTATTTTTTAGTAAGTTTTCAGGAACCAGTCTGTATATCTGTTTGTTAAAGGGACATAAGAGATGTTTCTTGTCCAGCTATTCTATAACACCCAAGCCTAAAAATGTTCATATTATATGAAAACCTTGTTTGCTGTCATTGTTTCTCAATAGCCAACTCCCCAAAACTCACGTGCCTTATTTGGACCAATCTTGCATTGTTTTTAATGTCTTTTTAAAAAAATATTTTTTCACTTTTGCTGAGGGTAATTGGGGATGGATATGTAGCAGGGTCAGGCTAGTGAAGTCTGCAGTGTGCACATCCAATTCCCAGAACTGAAAACCCCATAATTATTTGAGTTAAATTCCAGGAAAAGAGGGCTAAATAGTACAAATTAAAATACTATAAATAATATAATAGTTCCTTTAAATCGGGTTTTGAAATATTGTGCTATTGCTTAGCAGTATACACTTATAAACAACTCAGAATCAGCGCACCCAATTATGGAAAACCAGCTAGGGTGAATGGGAGGTTAATTTCTCTTGTAAGGTGTATCCAGTCCACGGGTTCATCCATTACTTGTGGGATATTCTCCTTACCAACAGGAAGTTGCAAAGAGGACACCCACAGCAGAGCTGTCTATATAGCTCCTCCCCTAACCCCCTTCCCCAGTCATTCTCTTTGCAACTCTCGACAAGATAGGAAGTATAAAGAGATATGTGGTGACTTAGTGTAGTTTTACCTTCAATCAAGAGTTTGTTATTTTTAAATGGTACCGGCGTTGTACTGTTTTACTCTCAGGCAGAAATTAGAAGAAGAGTTCTGCCTGGAGGTTTGATGATCTTAGCGGTTTGTAACTGAGGTCCATTGCTGTTCTCACACATAACTGAAGAGTATGGGATAACTTCAGTTGGGGGAACGGTCTGCAGATTACCTGCTTTGAGGTATGTTCAGTACTTTTTTTTCTAGAGAAAGGATAAGTTCTAGAAAATACTGACAGAACCTTGTGTATTTGAGGTAAGCTAGATGCAGTGATTTTGCAAAGACTGGGATCATGCTTACAAAATAGGGTAATACTCATGTTTATACTCATATTAATTGGTGACAAAACGTTTACATGTTTCATAAATGGGACGTTTTTTTCTCTGAGGTGATAAGTCTTTATTTGGGGCCTAGTTTCTACATGGCTAGTCAGATACTCCTAGGAGTATTTCCTTAAGGCCCCTCTGACATCGAGTACATGGTGGGAGGGGCCTATTTTCGCGCTTTAGTTGCGCAGTTTTCTTTCAAGACTGAGACATCCATCTTCCCTAGAGGAGTCCTTTTGCATCTGAGGACCACTATAGAGGGCTTATTTCTTCCCTAATCACATTTGAGGGCAGGTAGGAGCCACAGCAGAGCTGTGGCAAGGTGCTTAACTGTCTTTTACCGGTGGTTGACGTTTTTTAATTCCAGTTTGGGGGCTAAGGGGTTAATCATTCATTTGCAAGTGGGTGCGATGTTGCTTTAGTCCCTTACACACACTGTAAAAATTTCGAAGACTTTACTAAATTTTAACACTGTAACACTGTTTTGCAGTTTAAGTGCTAGTTTTTTTCTCTTAAAGGCACAGTACCGTTTTTCTTTAATTGCTGTTTCACATTTATTAAAGTGTTTTCCAAGCTTGCTGGTGTCATTACTAGTCTGTTAAACATGTCTGACATAGAGGAAACTCCTTGTTCAATATGTTTAGAAGCCATTGTGGAACCCCCTCTTAGAATGTGTACCAAATGTACTGAAGTATCTATTAACTATAAAGACCATATTATGGCTTTTAAAGATTTATCACCAGATAATTCTCAGACTGAAAAGAGGGAGGTTATGCCATCTAGCTCTCCCCATGTGTCAGAACCTATAACTCCCGCCCAAGTGACACCAAGTACATCTAGCGCGTCTAATTCTTTTACCTTACAGGACATGGCGGCAGTTATGAATTCTACCCTCACAGAGGTATTGTCCAAACTGCCAGGGTTACAAGGAAAGTGACAGCTCTGGGGCTAGAACAAATACAGAGCTTTCTGACGCTTTAATAGCTGTGTCCGATATACCCTCACTAGGCTCCGAAGCCGGTGCAAGGGAGTTTCTATCTGAGGGTGACATTTCAGATTCAGGGAAGGTTTTACTTCAGTTTGTTTCTGAAATGACAGCGTTTAAATTTAAGCTAGAACACCTCTGCTTATTGCTCAGGGAGGTTTTAGCGACTCTGGATGACTGTGACCCCATTGTAGTTCCAGAGAAATTGTGTAAAATGGACAAATACTTTGCAGTGCCTGTTTACACTGATGTTTTTCCAGTCCCTAAGAGGTTTTCAGAAATTATTACTAAGGAATGGGATAGACCAGGTGTGCCGTCCTCTCCCCCTCCTGCTTTTAAAAAGATGTTTCCCATAGATGTCGCCATACGGGACTCGTGGCAGACGGTCCCTAAGGTGGAGGGAGCTGTTTCTACCCTAGCTAAGCGTACAACTATCCCTGTTGAGGACAGTTGTGCTTTCCTAGATCCTATGGATAAAAAATTGGAGGGTCTCCTTAAGAAAATTTTTATTCATCAAGGTTTTATTCTCCAGCCTCTTGCATGCATTGCTCCAGTTACTGCTGCAGCGGCTTTTTGGTTTGAGTCTCTTGAGGAGGCTCTACAGGTGGAGTTAGCTAATTCCTTTATTTCTGACGCCGTTTTTCATTTAACCAAACTAACGGCTAAGAATTCAGGCTTTGCCATTCTGGCGCGTAGGGCGCTAAGGCTTAAGTCCTGGTCAGCAGACGTTACTTCAAAGTCTAAGCTTCTTAACATCCCCTTCAAAGGACAGACCCTATTCGGGCCTGGCCTGAAGGAGATCATCTCTGATATTACCGAAGGAAAAGGTCACGCCCTTCCTCAGGATAGGTCCAATAAATTAAGGACCAAACAGAATAATTTTCGTTCCTTTCGAAACTTCAAGAGTGGCGCAGCTTTAGCTTCCTCTAATGCAAAACAAGAGGGAAATTTTGCCCAGTCCAAACCAGTCTGGAGACCTAACCAGGCTTGGAACAAGGGGAAGCAGGCCAAAAAACCTGCTGCTGCCTCTAAGACAGCATGAAGGAGTAGCCCCCGATCCGGGACCGGATCTAGTCGGGGGCAGACTCTCTATCTTTGCCCAGGCTTGGGCAAGAGACGTCCAGGATCCCTGGGCCCTAGAGATTGCTTCCAAGGGATATCTTCCGGAATTCAAAGGTTCATCTCCAAAGGGGAGATTTCATCTCTCACAATTATCTGCAAACCAGATAGAGAGAGGCATTCTTGTGTTGCATTCAAGACCTACTGGTTATTGGAGTGATCCACCCAGTTCCAAGGGAGGAACAGGGGCAGGGTTTCTATTCA
The DNA here is from genome assembly GCF_027579735.1 of Bombina bombina. Lineage (NCBI taxonomy): Eukaryota > Metazoa > Chordata > Amphibia > Anura > Bombinatoridae > Bombina > Bombina bombina. The sequence goes on from NC_069502.1 coordinate 970,269,160, forward strand.
AACCTGTTTATAGTTCCCAAAACAGAGGGAACTTTCAGACCAATCTTGGATCTCAAGATCCTAAACAAATTTCTCAGGGTCCCATCCTTCAAGATGGAGACAATCCGAACCATCCTCCCTATGATCCAGGAGTGTCAATATATGACTACCGTGGACTTAAAGGATGCTTATCTCCACATTCCAATTCACAGAGATCATCATCAGTTCCTCAAGTTCGCCTTCCTAGACAGGCATTACCAGTTTGTGGCTCTTCCCTTCAGGTTAGCCACGGCACCAAGAATCTTTACGAAGGTTCTAGGGTCCCTTCTGGCGGTTTTAAGGCCGCGGGGCATATCGGTGGCTCCTTACTTAGACGACATTCTTATTCAGGCGTCGACTTTTCAAATCGCCAAGTCCCATACGGACATTGTTCTGGCCTTCCTAAGGTCTCACGGGTGGAAAGTGAACAGAGACAAGAGTTCTCTTTCTCCTCTCACAAGAGTTTCCTTCCTAGGAACTCTGATAGATTCAGTAGAAATGAAAAATTTTCTGCCGGAGGCCAGGATATCAAAGCTTCTAACTTCCTGCCGTGCTCTTCATTCCACCTCTCGGCCGTCAGTGGCTCAGTGTATGGAAATGATCGGCCTAATGGTAGCGGCAATGGACATAGTTCCGTTTGCCCGCCTACATCTCAGACCACTGCAACTTTGCATGCTCAATCAGTGGAATGGGGACTACACAGATTTGTCTCCTCTGCTAAATCTGGATCAAGAGACCAGGGATTCTCTTCTCTGGTGGTTATCTCAGGTCCATCTGTCCAGGGGAATGAGTTTCCGCAGGCCAGAGTGGACTATAGTGACGACAGATGCCAGCCTTCTGGGCTGGGGCGCAGTCTGGAACTCCCTGAAGGCTCAGGGTTAGTGGACTCAGGAGGAAGCCCTCCTTCCGATAAACATTCTGGAACTAAGAACGATATTCAATGCTCTTCAGGCTTGGCCTCAACTAACTGCGGTCAGATTCATCAGATTTCAGTCGGACAATATCACGACTGTAGCCTATATCAACCATCAGGGGGGAACAAGGAGTCCCCTGGCAATGATGGAGGTTTCCAAGATAATTCTATGGGCAGAGGTTCACTCTTGCCATCTCTCAGCTATCCATATTCCAGGAGTAGAGAACTGGGAGGCGGACTTTCTAAGTCGGCAGACCTTTCATCCGGGGAAGTGGGAACTCCATCTGGAGGTATTTGCCAAGCTGATTCAACTATGGGGCAAACCAGAACTGGATCTGATGGCGTCTCGTCAGAACGCCAAGCTTCCTTGTTGCAGGTCCAGGTCAAGCGATCCCCAGGCAGCACTGATAGATGCTCTAGCAGTGCCCTGGTCCTTCAGCCTGGCTTATGTGTTTCCACCATTTCCTCTCCTCCCTCGTCTGATTTCCAAGATCAAGCAGGAGAGAGCTTCGGTGATTTTGATAGCACCTGCGTGGCCACGCAGGACTTGGTATGCAGATCTGGTGGACATGTCATCCTTTCCACCATGGACTCTGCCGCTGAGGCAGGACCTTCTACTCCAAGGTCCATTCAAACATCCAAACCTAATTTCTCTGTGTCTGACTGCTTGGAGATTGAACGCTTGATTTTATCAAAACGTGGTTTCTCCGAGCCGGTCATTGATACCTTGATTCATGCTCGTAAGCCTGTCACCAGGAAAATCTATCATAAGATATGGTTTAAATATCTTCATTGGTGTGAATCCAAGGGTTACTCATGGAGTAAGGTCAGGATTCCTAGGATTTTATCCTTTCTCCAAGAAGGATTGGAAAAGGGATTATCAGCTAGTTCCTTAAAGGGACATATTTCTGCTCTGTCTATTCTTTTGCACAAGCGTCTGGCAGATGTTCCAGACGTTCAGGCGTTTTGTCAGGCTTTAGTTAGAATCAAGCCTGTGTTTAAACCTGTTGCTCCGCCATGGAGTTTAAATTTAGTTCTTAAAGTTCTTCAAGGGGTTCCGTTTGAACCTTTGCATTCCATAGATATCAAGCTTTTATCTTGGAAAGTTCTGTTCTTAGTAGCTATCTCTTCGGCTCGAAGAGTTTCAGAGCTATCTGCCTTACAGTGTGATTCCCCTTATCTGATCTTCCATGCAGATAAGGTAGTTTTGCGTACCAAACCTGGTTTTCTTCCTAAGGTAGTATCTAATAAGAATTCCAATCAGGAAATTGTTGTTCCGTCTCTGTGTCCTAATCCTTCTTCAAAGAAGGAACGTCTGTTACACAATCTTGACGTGGCTCATGCTTTAAAGTTTTATTTACAAGCTACTAAGGATTTTCGGCAAAGATCTGCATTGTTTGTTGTCTACTCTGGGAGGAGGAGAGGCCAAAAGGCTTCGGCAACTTCTCTTTCCTTTTGGCTGAGAAGCATAATCCGGTTTGCTTATGAGACTGCTGGCCAGCAGCCTCCTGAAAGAATTACAGCTCATTCTACTAGAGCGGTAGCTTCCACTTGGGCTTTTAAACATGAGGCCTCTGTTGAACAGATTTGTAAGGCGGCGACTTGGTCTTCGCTTCATACTTTTTCTAAATTCTACAAATTTGATACTTTTGCTTCCTCTGAGGCTATTTTTGGGAGAAAGGTCTTGCAGGCAGTGGTACCTTCCGTTTAAGTTCCTGCCTTGTCCCTCCCTTCATCCGTGTCCTTAAGCTTTGGTATTGGTATCCCACAAGTAATGGATGAACCTGTGGACTGGATACACCTTACAAGAGAAAACAAAATTTATGCTTACCTGATAAATTTCTTTCTCTTGTGGTGTATCCAGTCCACGGCCCGCCCTGTCACTTTAAGGCAGGTGTTTTTATTTTTGAAACTACAGTCACCACTGCACCCTATAGTTTCTCCTTTTTCTTACTTGTCTTCAGTCGAATGACTGGAGGTGGGGGTTAGGGGAGGAGCTATATAGACAGTTCTGCTGTGGGTGTCCTCTTTGCAACTTCCTGTTGGGAAGGAGAATATCCCACAAGTAATGGATGAACCCGTGGACTGGATACACCACAAGAGAGAGAAATTTATCAGGTAAGCATAAATTTTGTTTTTACAGTAATAAACACCTTAAAGGGACAGTCTACACCAGAATTGTTATTGTTTTAAAAGATAGATAATCCCTTTATTACCCATTCCCCAGTTTTGCATAACCAACACAGTTATATTAATATACTTTTAACCTCTGTGATTATCTTGTATCCAAGCCTCTGCAAACTGCCCCTTTACTTCAGTTCTTTTGACAGACTTGCAGTTTAGCCAATCACTGCCTGTTCCCAGATAAGTTCACGTGCAAGAGCACAGTGTTACCTATATGAAATACATGAACTAACACCCTCTAGTGGTGAAAAACTGTTCAAATGTATTCTGAAAAGAGGTGGCCTTCAAGGTCTAAGAAATCAGCATATGAACCTCCTAGATTAAGCTTTCAACTAAGAATACCAAGAGAACAAAGCAAAATTGGTGATAAAAGTACATTTGAAAATTGTTTAAAATTGCATGCTCTATCTGAATCATGAAAGTTTATTTTGGCCTAGACTGTCCCTTTAAGGAAGTGGTTTGTGTTAAAAGCTTCATAACAAAAAAAAAATAAGAGAGAAGGATAGACATTTCTCCAACATAGGTGTGTCCGGTCCAACGCGTCATCCTTACATGTGGGATATTCTCTTCCCCAACAGGAAATGGCAAAGAGCCCAGCAAAGCTGGTCACATGATCCCTCCTAGGCTCCGCCTACCCCAGTCATTCTCTTTGCCGTTGCACAGGCAACATCTCCACGGAGATGGTTAAGAGTTTTTTGGTGTTTAAATGTAGTTTTTATCCTTCAATCAAGTGTTTGTTATTTTAAAATAGTGCTGGTATGTACTATTTACTCTGAAACAGAAAGGAGATGAAGATTTCTGTTTGTAAGAGGAAGATGATTTTAGCAAACGTTACTAAAATCGATTGCTGTTTCCACACAGGACTGTTGAGATGAAGTAACTTCAGTTGGGGGAAACAGTTGGCAGACTTTTCTGCTTGAGGTATGACTGGCCACATTTCTAACAAGACTATGTAATGCTGGAAGGCTGTCATTTCCCCTATGGGGACCGGTAAGCCATTTTCTTAGATTAAGTAAAAGAATAAAGGGCTTCATAAGGGCTTAAAAAACTGGTAGACATTTTTCTGGGCTAAAACGATTGCTTTGCTAAGCATATTTTGCAGATTATAACTCTTAATAATTATTATAATCTTGGGGATTGTTTTAAAAAACGGCAGGCCCTGTATTAGACACCTTTTTTCAGATGGGGGCCTTTTCTAGTCATAGGCAGAGCCTCATTTTCGCGCCACTAATGCGCAGTTGTTTTTGGAGAGCAAGGCATGCAGATGCATGTGTGAGGAGCTAAGAACCACTGAAAAAGCTTATAGAAGGCGTCATTTGGTATCGTATTCCCCTCTGGGCTTGGTTGGGTCTCAGCAAAGCTGATAGCTGGGACTGTATAGGGGTTAAATGTAAAAACGGCTCCGGTTCCGTTATTTTAAGGGTTAAAGCTTTCAAATTTTAAGACACTGTGGTGAAATTTTGGTGAATTTTGAACAATTCCTTCATACTTTTTCACATATTCAGTAATAAAGTGTGTTCAGTTTAAAATTTAAAGTGACAGTAACGGTTTTATTTTAAAACGTTTTTTGTGCTTTGTTGACAAGTTTAAGCCTGTTTAACATGTCTGTACCATCAGATAAGCTATGTTCTTTATGTATGAAAACCAAGGTTTCTCCCCGTTTAAATTTATGTGATAATTGTGCCATAGTGTCCAAACAAAGTAGGGACAATGATGCCACAGATAATGATATTGCCCAAGATGATTCCTCAAATGAGGGGAGTAAGCATGATACTGCATCATCCCCTTCTGTGTCTACACCAGTTTTGCCCACACAAGAGGCCCCTAGTACATCTAGTGCGCCAATACTTATTACATGCAACAATTAACGACCGTAATGGATAATTCTATTGCAAACATTTTATCCAAAATGCCTACTTATCAGAGAAAGCGCGATTGCTCTGTTTTAAACACTGAAGAGCAAGAGGACGCTGATGATAACTGTTCTGACATACCCTCACACCAATCTGAAGGGGCCAGGAGGGAGGTTTTGTCTGAGGGAGAAATTTCAGATTCAGGAAAAATTTCTCAACAAGCTGAACCTGATGTTGTAACATTTAAATTTAAATTAGAACATCTCCGCGCACTGCTTAAGGAGGTATTATCTACTCTGGATGATTGTGACAATTTGGTCATTCCAGAGAAATTATGTAAGATGGACAAGTTCCTAGCGGTTCCGGTGCCCCCCGATGCTTTTCCTATACCCAAGCGGGTGGCGGACATAGTAAATAAGGAGTGTGAAAGGCCCGGCATACCTTTTGTTCCTCCCCCTATTTTTAAGAAATTATTTCCTATAGTCGACCCCAGAAAGGACTTATGGCAGACAGTCCCCAAGGTCGAGGGAGTGGTTTCTACTCTAAACAAACGCACTACTATCCCTATAGAAGACAGTTGTGCTTTCAAAGATCCTATGGATAAAAAATTAGAGGGTTTGCTTAAAAAGATGTTTGTTCAGCAAGGTTACCTTCTACAACCAATTTCATGCATTGTTCCTGTCACTACGGCAGCGTGTTTCTGGTTCGAATAACTAGAAAAGTCGCTCAATAAAGAATCCTCGTATGAGGAGGTTATGGACAGAGTTCAAGCACTTAAATTGGCTAACTCTTTTATTTTAGATGCCGCTTTGCAATTAGCTAGATTAGCGGCGAAAAAATCCGGGTTTGCTATCGTGGCGCGCAGAGCGCTTTGGCTAAAGTCTTGGTCAGCGGATGTGTCTTCCAAGACAAAATTGCTTAACATCCCTTTCAAAGGTAAAACACTGTTTGGTCCTGATTTGAAAGAGATTATTTCAGACATCACCGGGGGAAAGGGCCACGCCCTCCCTCAGGATAGGTCTTTTAAGGCTAAAAATAAGCCTAATTTTCGTCCCTTTCGCAGAAACGGACCAGCCTCTAATTCTACATCCTCTAAGCAAGAGGGTAATACTTCACAACCCAAACCAGCCTGGAGACCGATGCAAGGCTGGAACAAGGGTAAACAGGCCAAGAAGCCTGCCACTGCTACCAAAACAGCATGAAGGGATGGCCCCCGATCCGGGACCGGATCTGGTGGGGGGCAGACTTTTTCTCTTCGCTCAGGCTTGGGCAAGAGATGTTCAGGATCCTTGGGCACTAGAAATAGTTTCTCAAGGTTATCTCCTGGAATTCAAGGATCTACCCCCAAGGGGAAGGTTCCACAGGTCTCAATTATCTTCAAACCAAATAAAAAGACAGGCATTCTTACATTGTGTAGAAGACCTGTTAAAGATGGGAGTAATTCATCCAGTTCCAATAGGAGAACAAGGGATGGGGTTTTACTCCAACCTGTTCATAGTTCCCAAAAAAGAGGGAACATTCAGACCAATTTTAGATCTCAAGATCCTAAACAAATTTCTCAGGGTTCCATCGTTCAAAATGGAAACCATTCGAACGATCCTTCCCACCATCCAGGAAGGTCAATTTATGACCACGGTGGATTTAAAGGATGCGTACCTACATATTCCTATCCACAAGGAACATCATCAGTTCCTAAGGTTCGCTTTTCTGGACAAGCATTACCAGTTTGTGGCACTTCCATTCGGATTAGCCACTGCTCCGAGAATTTTCACAAAGGTACTAGGGTCCCTTCTAGCGGTTCTAAGACCAAGGGGCATTGCAGTAGTACCTTACTTGGACGACATCCTGATTCAAGCGTCGTCTCTGTCAAAAGCAAAGGCTCATACGGACATCGTCCTAGCCTTTCTCAGATCTCACGGATGGAAGGTGAACAAAGAAAAAAGTTCTCTGTCCCCGTCAACAAGGGTTCCCTTCTTGGGAACAATAATAGATTCCTTAGAAATGAGGATTTTTCTGACAGAGGTCAGAAAATCAAAACTTCTAAGCTCTTGTCAAGTACTTCATTCCGTTCTTCGTCCTTCCATAGCGCAGTGCATGGAAGTAATAGGATTGATGGTTGCAGCAATGGACATAGTTCCTTTTGCACAAATTCATCTAAGACCATTACAACTGTGCATGCTCAGACAGTGGAATGGGGATTATACAGACTTGTCTCCGACGATTCAAGTAGATCAAAAGACCAGAGATTCACTCCGTTGGTGGCTAACCCTGGACAATCTGTCACAGGGAATGAGCTTCCGCAGACCAGAGTGGGTCATTGTCACGACCGACGCCAGTCTGGTGGGCTGGGGCGCGGTCTGGGAACCCCTGAAAGCTCAGGGCCTATGGTCTCGGGAAGAATCTCTTCTCCCGATAAACATTCTGGAACTGAGAGCGATATTCAATGCTCTCAAAGCTTGGCCTCAACTAGCAAAGGCCAAATTCATACGGTTTCAATCAGACAACATGACAACTGTTGCATATATCAATCATCAGGGGGGAGCAAGGAGTTCCCTGGCGATGGAAGAAGTGTCCAAAATAATTCAATGGGCGGAGGATCACTCCTGCCACTTGTCTGCAATCCACATCCCAGGAGTGGAAAATTGGGAAGCGGATTTTCTGAGTCGTCAGACTTTCCATCCGGGGGAGTGGGAACTCCATCCGGAAATCTTTGCCCAAATAACTCAATTATGGGGCATTCCAGACATGGATCTGATGGCGTCTCGTCAGAACTTCAAGGTTCCTTGCTACGGGTCCAGATCCAGGGATCCCAAGGCGACTCTATTGGATGCACTAGTAGCGCCTTGGACCTTCAACCTAGCTTATGTGTTCCCACCATTTCCTCTCATTCCCAGGCTGGTAGCCAGGATCAATCAGGAGAGGGCTTCGGTGATCTTGATAGCTCCTGCGTGGCCACGCAGGACTTGGTATGCAGACCTGGTGAATATGTCATCGGCTCCACCATGGAAGCTACCTTTGAGACAGGACCTTCTTGTTCAAGGTCCATTCGAACATCCGAATCTGGTCTCCCTCCAACTGACGGCTTGGAGATTGAACGCTTGATTTTATCAAAGCGTGGGTTTTCAGATTCTGTAATAGATACTATGATTCAGGCTAGAAAGCCTGTAACTAGAAAAATTTACCATAAAATATGGAAAAAATATATCTGTTGGTGTGAATCTAAAGGATTCCCCTGGAATAAGATAAAAATTCCTAAGATTCTATCCTTTCTACAAGAAGGTTTGGAGAAAGGATTATCTGCAAGTTCTCTGAAGGGACAGATCTCTGCTTTATCTGTTTTACTTCACAAACGGCTGGCAGCTGTGCCAGATGTTCAAGCATTTGTTCAGGCTCTGGTTAGAATCAAGCCTGTTTACAGACCTTTGACTCCTCCCTGGAGTCTAAATCTAGTTCTTTCAGTTCTTCAAGGGGTTCCGTTTGAACCCTTACATTCCGTAGATATTAAGTTATTATCTTGGAAAGTTTTGTTTTTGGTTGCAATTTCTTCTGCTAGAAGAGTTTCAGAGTTATCTGCTCTGCAGTGTTCTCCGCCCTATCTGGTGTTCCATGCAGATAAGGTGGTTTTGCGTACTAAGCCTGGTTTTCTTCCGAAAGTTGTTTCCAACAAAAATATTAACCAGGAGATAGTTGTACCTTCTTTGTGTCCGAATCCAGTTTCAAAGAAGGAACGTTTGTTACACAATTTGGACGTAGTCCGTGCTCTAAAATTCTATCTAGAGGCTACTAAAGATTTCAGACAATCATCTTCTTTGTTTGTTGTTTATTCTGGTAAAAGGAGAGGTCAAAAAGCAACTTCTACCTCTCTTTCTTTTTGGCTTAAAAGCATTATCCGATTGGCTTATGAGACTGCCGGACGGCAGCCTCCTGAAAGAATCACGGCTCACTCCACTAGGGCTGTGGCTTCCACATGGGCCTTCAAGAACGAGGCTTCTGTTGACCAGATATGTAAGGCAGCGACTTGGTCTTCTCTGCACACTTTTGCCAAATTTTACAAATTTAATACTTTTGCTTCTTCGGAGGCTATTTTTGGGAGAAAGGTTTTGCAAGCTGTGGTGCCTTCCGTTTAGGTGACCTGATTTGCTCCCTCCCTTCATCCGTGTCCTAAAGCTTTGGTATTGGTTCCCACATGTAAGGATGACGCCGTGGACCGGACACACCTATGTTGGAGAAAACAGAATTTATGCTTACCTGATAAATTACTTTCTCCAACGGTGTGTCCGGTCCACGGCCCGCCCTGGTTTTTTTAATCGGGTCTGATGAATTATTTTCTCTAACTACAGTCACCACGGTATCATATGGTTTCTCCTATGCATATTTCCTCCTGTCCGTCGGTCGAATGACTGGGGTAGGCGGAGCCTAGGAGGGATCATGTGACCAGCTTTGCTGGGCTCTTTGCCATTTCCTGTTGGGGAAGAGAATATCCCATATGTAAGGATGACGCCGTGGACCGGACACACCGTTGGAGAAAGTAATTTATCAGGTAAGCATAAATTCTGTTTTTTCATGGGCAGAGGGAAGGGGGCGGGTGGGTCAGTATTATTATTATTATCAGTTATTCTTAGAGCACCAACAGATTCCGTTGCGCTAAATACATGGGTCAAATATTCAAGGTGACAATTACGGGAGACAAAGGGATAGAGGGTCCCTGCCAAGAGTTTCACTGTTGTAAATCATCTCTCATGAAGGTGATTTACAAAGCAGCTAGGCTCGTAGGCTCACATGCTAAGGGGGTTCAAGTGGATAGCTAAAAGGAGGAGAGGAACTAAGATAGGAAATATTAGTGTATATTGTATGCATCCCTGAAAGTAGAGTCTTTGAAAACTATTAAAACTTTTAAAAGCAAGAGTCAGTGTTTTATGTTTCTGGAGTTTAGAGGAAGCCAGTGAAGGGACTTGCATAGAGGTGCAGCAGATGAGGAGCCACGTGTAAGGAAGATCATCCTGACAGAGGCATTTATTATGAATAGGGAGATAGGCGGCAGCTAGGGAGGCCAGAGAGGATTTCGTTGCAATAGTGAAGGCGGGAAATGATGAGAGAATGGATTAAAGTCTATGGGGTAGATTTACCAAGCAGCGGATGCTGCTATCTACCCCCGTACTTTCCGGCTTGCTCCTTAAGTCGTCCACCACCTTTGAGGCGGCGGGCAGCAATCAGCCCAATCAGATACGATCTGGTTTATTGACACCCCCTGCTAGAGGCTGATTGGCCGCAAATGTGCAGGGGACAACATTGCACAAGCATTTCACTAGAAATGCTTGTGCAATGATAAATGCCAACAGCCTATGCTGTCAGCATTTATCGATGTTAGGCAGACGGATCATGTCCGCCCGCACATTAATAAATCTACCCCTTAGTTGTGTCTTGTGTGAGGAAGTGGCGAATTTTTGAGATGTTTTTGAGGTGGAGGCAGCAGGAATTGGCCAAAGACTGGATGTGGGGAGTGAAAGAGAGATCTGAGTCAAGTGTATCCCCAAGACATCGGGCATGCGGTATCTAGAGACAAGCAGAGATAAGTGTTTCTTATATACTTAAAGGGACAGTCTACTCTAAATTTGTTATTGTTTAAAAAGAAAGATAACCCCTTTTTTATCTGTTCCCCAGTTTTGCATAACCAACACTGTTATATTAACCCTTTGAGTGCTAAGCACTTTCCCACCTGGGTGCTAGGCTAATTTATGCCATTGGACAGTTTAGGCGATTACCTTTTCAATGGGGGTCTTGGGGGTCTGTAGCTGCTTAGATGCTTGAGATGCAGGCTTCTAAGCAGCATGCCCCCTTTCCCTATACTTGTCATTGTGATTTTTAAATAAAGTTGTGTAGTGACGGGGGCCTTGAGGGAGATCTGGGAGCCCCCAGATCTCCCTCAAGGTGGGAGAGTGCTATCGATGGCTCTGAGCCGTCGTTAGCACCTGACTGAGACAATTTGCGACGGCTCAGAGCCATTGTTAGCACTCAAGGGGTTAATACACCTCTGCAGACTGCCCTTTTATCTTAGTGCTTTTGACATACTTGCATTTTAGCCAATCAGTGCTGACAATGTTATCTATATGGCAGACATGAACTAGTGCTGGCTAGCTGTGAAAAACTGTCAAAATGCACTGCGATAAGAGGCGGCCTTCAAGAATAAAGAATATTCTTGGTATTCAAAGAATACTAAGAGAACAAAGCAAATTTGATGATAAAAGTAAATTGGAAAGTTGTTTTAAATCGCATGCCCTACCTGAATCATGAAAGTTTAATTTTGACTTGACTGTCCCTTTAACAGTCTTTACAACCCTTTTGTTGCCCTATTTCCTCTTTTTCTTTTATATGCCCCTTGCTCCCCCTTAGCATGTAAGCTTTCAAGACCAGTTGTCCTGTAGTTCATCTTCAGTTGGCAGCTCTCAACAGGAGCATCTACCCATTGATCTGGTTCATAATTTGACTCTTGTAAATGGTACCTTTTGTATATTATACCTATGTTTATAGAATGATATACAAGCAATAGTGCAATAATAAAATGCTCTAACACATAAATAATATTTTCTTTTTGTACTTGGGCGTCCCTTTAATTAAAATGGAAGAAAACAAATTAATAAATATTGTCAAGAAAATGAAGGACGAAGCCAAAAAAGTATAACTGTTATATTAGTCTAGTTAAAATTGTGTTAGGCTAATCTGTCTGCCACTATAAAAAGCTGTGTTTCCAGCTTGAATATGTTTACCAGCCCCATACTGATGTTCTCATTTTTTCCCCTAGAAGTTCTGTCGCCAAAGCTACATTTTTTGTAATTATCGACCTCAATCAAACTGCATGCAGGATGTGTCTCACTATGGGATGCAGGAAGCTTTATATAAGCAAATACACAATACTGCTGGTGGGTATTTTATGGAAACCTAGATTTTAGCAGCAGATAATAACCAGAAGGTTTATCTATTAAGCTGATAAGCTTTTCTAAAAGCACAACCCGCAGGCTCGCCATACATACCCCACATGTTTTTGTCCCTGTCATATTTAATTTTAATTTAAAATGCATAGTTTTTTTAAATATAAGTTTTCTTCTCTGTTGCATATAAAAGAGGGTGTCCTAAAATGGTTCTTTTTTTTTGTTGTTGTTGATTTCTCTGTAATGGAATTTAAAAAATGTTTTAATTAAATTAATGCCTACTTTTAGAGCTTAAGGAGTTGTCCTTGTCATCCAATTAAAAGTCTTACAGAGTAGTTATGCAATTAGTTACCAAGTGCCCTGGAGGCATGAAACGCATCTGAGGGGGAGGGGCTACGGTCCCCCTATCTTTACCCTATGTCAGGGCATCCCCTGTGCCTGGTGTATGATTTTATTTTTGTAATAAAGTTGGACTTTTTATACTTTTACACTGTTGGTCGGATAGTTTTCCTGAGTTCTGGGGCTTTGTGTTTTCGTAGTTATGAGTTAGTTTCAAAATCAAAATATATCAATTTAATGCAACCTTTTTTATGCAAAACAAAATGGTATTTCAAAGGGATATGAAACAATTTAGAAAATATATATATATGCTAAATCAAAGTATATGTATGTATAGGTACATAAGGGAACAGAAATACTGAGAACATTCTGCCTCATTTGAACATGGTCAAAAACTGATTTCCTGTTCCTCTTGCATTCACTAAACAGTAAACCAGCTCAAGTTACTCTAAAAGATTCATGACATCAAGGTATTTGTGCCTTCCTATAGAGACCCCAGTGCCTTTCTTGGGGTGTGACAGGAAGTAATGGACAACGCACAAATGAAGTTAAAAAATATAAATAAAAGGTAAAATCCTTTTAAAATGATGAGTAATGCATAATGCAATGGTTTTTATTAAATATAACCTACTGCTTAGTGTTGTTGTTTTTTCTTTACTACAACAACTAAACAGACTTTTATATCACTTTAATGGTATATTAATTATTATATATTATACAACTAGATACAGAGCTTGTTATCTAACACTTTATTTAATAATGTAATAACTATATTATAACACCAACTAAAGGAACGTTAAACCCATTTGTTTTTTGTTAAAAAAAAAATATTCTTTGTCCCACACTCCTTAGAGAGCCCAGAAAGCAACATTTGTAAAGCTAGGTTTTCCTTTTGAGTTTTGTTACCAGATTTAATTTCCCTTGTTATTATTTGTTCAAACTTAGCTCATTTCCACAAGAAGCATGCTTAGGTAGGTTCAGGGGTGTGCACTGCAGCAGCAGTGTTTGCAACAATGTTTTACATATAGTGCTTATATGACATGCACACTCCTGTGCCTACAGGTATTCTGTCATGGAAAGTAGCTAAGGTTCAACAAAGTACATTTGACAATACAAGTAAATTAGATTTTAAAAAAACAATGTTCCAGACTAGTAGAATTTCCCAGTCCCATTCATGTTTTTAAAGGGACCATAAACTCAAATGTCCATTTGCCATTTATTTATTTTTTGTAGACAATCGAAGGTATTGATTTAGGCCCATTTTGGTATATTTCATGCTACCGATTTGCCGCTAAATGCGATCATATAAAAAAAATTGTTAACTTTTTCACAAACTTTCAATGAAATTATTTACATATTGCTTGTGCAGTCATAACACAAATGGTTGTAAAAGCTTCTCTGGGATCAAAAAAAGCAGACATGCATGACTTTGCCTTTGCTTCTTGGTAATTAGAATGCCGCTAATTGCAGCTGTGCACCACACTTCTGAAATTCCCGTCAGTTAAGGGATAAATCAAGTAGCTTGTAAAGTTAAGTTTAGCTGTAGTGTAGAGATTACCCTCCCAGCTAACGCCTTCTACCCCATGATACCTACCTGATCCCTCCAAAACAGCTGCCTCCCTCACCTCCACTGGTTACAACCATCTTAGGTACTGGCAGACAGTCTGCCAGTATGACATTTTAGGACAATTTTTTTAAATGAATTTCATTTTTTCTTTTTAAAATTTCTGCAGTGTAGGATCCGCCCTTACCCTACCACTTCCCTGATCACTCCTAAACAGCTGTCTCATCCTCCCCCTCTAAATAGTGTCCACCATCTTAAGTACTGGCAGCAGTCTGCTGGTCTCCAGTTTTTATATATTTTTAAATCATTTTTATTTATTGATTCATAAAATAAAACATTTCTGTAGTATAGCGCCCCACTTCCCCCCCCCCTCCAAGCAATCATTCTGTAGGGCTCCCCTCTCGTAATACATTTTCTGTTGTATAGTGGATCCCTCCCTCCTGCTATAATATTGTGTGGCAGTTGGAACCTTTCCCCTCCCACTCCCTTCTGGCGATGGGTCGCCCACCCGCCTCCCTCCTGACCCTCCCACACCACAAATGGCACCACCGCAAGCCGATGCAGTGGCATATCCGTAATCTGCTTCATATGGTAACAGTCAGGGCTTCCTTACCATATGAAGACAGATGCCTACTCCCCCAGGCTGCAGTCTTTGCTGTCAGAGCTGACAGTCAGGGCCGCAGCATGAGGGAGAAGGTTAGACATAGCTACTACGTCAACAGGGTACACTAGCCAAAGTACCCTGTGATGTAATAGCTACATCCATTAGGCTTAAGGGGTTAATTATGCACAAGTAAAAAAAAGATTGCAATACATTTTCATTATTTATTTTGCCTGCTTTTCCTCAAATTTGATCCTGAAAACTATAGTGTTTGCATTCCCCAGAGACTGGAATGCATTCTATAAAATGCAAAGCTCTGACACTCCTACAAACTGCATAGTGATTGGTTAATATATGCACAAGCTTATTTATACCTACCCCTAATTGGCCACACCAAAGGAAGTATGAGGATCAACATTTAAGAGGCTTTTAAAAGGGTGGGTCAGGGCCTGAACACAATGCATATTTTATAACAAAATTAAATGTTATATAAACATTTATTTTATGATGCAGAAATAAAAAGTTGATCCCTTTAAAGGAACAGTGCAGTCAAAATCAAAATTTGTTTTGTTCTTTTGGTATTCTTTTTTGAAAGCTAAACCTAGGTAGGCTCAAACTGATTTCTAAACTGTTGAAAACAGCGTCTTTTCACAGTGCATTTTGACATGTTTTCCGTTAGACAGTCCTAGTTCACATGTGCCATAAAGATAACATTGTGCTCACTCCTGTGAAGTTATTTAGGAGTCAGTACTGAATGGCTAAAGTGCAAGTATGTCAAAAGCGCTAAGATGAGGGGGCAGTCTGCAGAGGCTTAGATACAAGGTAATCACAGAGGGGTTTATGCAAAACTGGGGAATGGGTAATAAAGGGATTATCTACCTTTTTAAACATTAAACATTTTCAAGTAGACTGTTCCTTTAAGCAATATAGTTTACTACATAAGACCACTTGAACTGTCACTAGCAGTTACAAAACGAGGATTGTCACGATGGGAAAATGCTTGTTTAAAGGATTACTTTCTGTTATAATTTTTAAGCTAAACAACTAACATATTAAAGTTAATAAACATTAATTAAAACCTACTGACCTATATTTTCTCCAAACGAAGTTTCATAACGTTCTAAAAGTTATATCTTTTATTCGCTGATGATGTCACGTTATCCTGCCCACTATTTTCAGCACTGTGTGTTCAAAATACTTAAACCAATAACTTTGTGTTTAAAGCGCCATTTTGAAACCTAGGTATTGTAAACGGATTGGTACAGAGCAAAGCATACCCACGGAGTGGGTTTGGAAAACAATTCAGTTTGCAGACAAGATTTCTGATATACGGTAGAGATATGTTAATGAAATGCTATTGATAAAAAGCGTATTTGGGGTAGTTAGTTAGTAACAGGCATAGAAAATATTTACTTACAGTGGCCCTTTAACAAAATGAAATATAAATAAGGGCCCTTAAGCAATGATTTGAAACTATACATTTAAAACGCTCTCTGATCTCCATCATATTTCCATATGTGCATCCAAACAGTTTAAAAGGTAAACCAGCTGCCGAGAGTCTGTGAGGGAAACTCATTCATTTTCTTATGAGTTTTCTGGCTGCAATTAGGGGCTGTTACTCAAAATAGGATGTTTACATTATAATCTATTCTAAGCATGTTTCTAGTTGAGAAGTCACTTAAAGAGTTTATCATCCAATCGGCCAATAGAGGGGGGAATAGAATAAAATATAAGACTTAGCTGTGTAATATTCAGAGTGCAGCAGGGAAACTGCTTAACATTAATTAGTTGGGATAAAGGAACATAGGCATGTTTAGTGCGGTACTGAAGAATGCAACTTTATTTAATATGCAGTGACAGCGACTTTATTTAATATGCAGTGACTTTATTTAATATGCAGTGACAGCTCCACATTGAAGCAGCCCACCCAACTGTTTTTGCATTCATTAAACCACCAAAGAAATGTACTTTTAAAAACAAAACTTTCATGTTTTCAGATAGAGCATGTCATTTTAAGAGACTTTTAAGTTTACATCTATCTTGGTATCATTTGTTAAAAAGCATACCTAGGTAGGTTTAGGAGCAGTAATGCATTACTGGGAACTAGCTGGTGATTGGTGGGTACAGACATATGCCTCTTGTCATTGGCTCATCAGATGAGATCAGCTAGCTCCCTGTAGTGTTTTGTTGCTCTAGAGCTTTGTAGAATTTGGCTATTGAAAAATAATTGCAGTAAGAAGGATGTTAATTTGTTTTAAAAATGTTAAGACTTAGCTGAATGTTATCCTATAGCAGCACAACAGAAATACACTTAGGTGTTTACCTTTCCTTTAAAGGCACATTCAAGTCAAAATACACTTTTATGATTCAGAAAGCGCTGCAGTTTTAAGACACTTTCCAATTAATTTCCATGATCAAATTTTACTCATATTAGGTAATAAAAAATAAATCAAAATGTTTATGTGTAACAAAATTAAATATATTCAACTTGAATGTGAAAGGATATACTTAAAGCGAAGGCCAAGTTTGACGAATTAGTGCCCGGTTTTTAATAATCCTAGCAGTTTAATTCATGAAAATTGACATTTCAAGCGTTTTCTTCAAAAACTTAACTTTGAATCCTGAAAGCTGCTCCATCGATTCCCCCGGCAGAAATGACGAATCCGGCTTCCTCCATTCACGACATTCCCCCCGGGGCGATCATGGCCTGAGGGAACGACATGATTGGATGAAGTAGGATTCGTCATTTTGGACCCGTGAAGAAGGCTTGCAACAGGCGGAGGAAGCGCTGCAGCGGCTCTCAGGATTAAAAGGTAAGTTTCTGAAGAAAACGCTTGAAGTGTCAGTTTTGATTAATTAAAGTGCCCTTGGTTTTAATAGGATTATTTAAAACCGGGCACTAATTTGTCAAAATTGACCTTCACTTTAAAGGACAGAAAGAACAGCAGTTTTAAGACACTTTCAATTTTACTTCCATTATCAATGTTTGCACAGTCTTTTTATATTTTATTTTATATACACTTTCTGGGGAACAAGATACAGCTCAGCATGTGCACAAGCTCACAGGGTATATGTATACTAGTCTGTGATTGGCTGGAAAAAGGGATAACAAATACATTTGTCAGAAAAAAATTTACTGCTTTTTTGAAATTCAGAGTAAGTTCTATTGCCTTAGCTTTTCATTGTGCACTTGTTAATTATGTAATTCTACTGCATTGAGTGCTCCTTTTTACATATGTGTTTAACCACTTTACACGTGCAATCAATAATGCAAAAATAAAATGTAACACATTAGAGCATTTTCGTTTTGGAATTTTAGGCCCTTTTAATGCAAAGATTTACTTCAGTTCAAAGTTAGGCTGATAGCTATTTAATTTAAAGGGACACTGAACCCAAATTATTTCTTGCATGATTCAGATAGAGCATGACATTTTAAGCAACTTTCTAATTTACTCCAAATTTTCTTCATTCTCTTGGTATCTTTATTTGAAATGCAAGAATGTAAGTTTAGATGCCGGCCCATTTTTGGTGAACAACCTGGGTTGTTCTTGCTGATTAATGGATAAATTGATCCACCAATAGAAAAGTGCTGTCCAGAGGCTGAACCAAAAAACCTTAGACGCCTTCTTTTTCAAATAAAGATAGCAAGAGAACGAAGAAAAATTGATAAAAGGAGTAAATTAGAAAGTTACTTAAAATTGCATGCTCTATCTGAATAATGAAAGAAAAAAATTTGGGTTCAGTTTCCCTTTAAGGTTGGTGTATATCATGCAAGATTCAAAACTTGACCCTACAACAATCTACACTGGATTTGTTAATCATTAAAGGAACATTTTTATATCTGTCCAAATTAGCAATCCAGTTCAGATAAGATAAACATGCACAAAATACTTTTCAAGGGGCATGTCCCTGGATTGCAAAACAAGGCAGATTTTTGCTAACAAAATGACAGTGTAAAGGGACTTTAAAGGGATATGAAATCCCAAATTGTTATTTCATGATTCGGATAGAGCATGCAATTTTAAACAACTTTCTAATTTTCTTCTGTTATCAATTATTCTTCGTTCTCTTGGTATCTTTTGTTGAAAAGCAGGGATGTAAGCCCATGAGCCGTCCCATTCTGGAGCACTATGTGGCAGCAGTTTTGTAAGAAAGTTATCCATTTGCAAGAGCATTAGATGAGAGCACTATTTCCTGTCATGTAGTGCTTCGGATGCCTACCTAGGTAGATCTTTAACTCAGAATATCACGGAAATTTGATAATAGAAGGAAATTGGAAATATTTTTAAAATGGTATCCTCTGTCTGAATCACAAAAAACAGTGTTGAGTTTCATATCCCTTTGATGTCCCTTTAATACATTTTTGGAAGTAAATACAGCAGTTTAATGGTGCTAAGATGTTTTTAAAAGGAAACCCTGGAAAAAAATTTATATAAAATGTTTCAAAATGAAACAAGTTTGCATACATGTAATTATTTATTTTGCCCCCTTTTTGTAATTTAGCTCTGAAAATATAAACATTTTTTCTAGTTCTCAGATCTTGAAATTCACCATGCTGACTTCTCAAGGCCAACTCTGCTACATAGATGTCCCTAAATAGATTTAAAGGGACAGACAAAACCAGATTTTTTGTTGTTTTAAAAGATAGATAATCCCTTAATTACCCATTCCCCAGTTTTGCACAACCAACACAGTTATAATAACACACGTTTTACCTCTGTAATTACCTTGTATCTATGCCCTTTGCAGACTGCCCCCTTATTTCAGTTCTTTTGACAGACTTGCATTTTAGCCAATCAGTGCTCACTTCTTGGTATATTCAAGTGCATGAGTTTAATGTTATCTATATGAAACACATGAACTAACGCCCTCTAGTGGTGAAAAAACTGTTACAATGTATTTAGATTAGAGGCGGCCTTCAAGGTATAAGAAATTTGCATATTAACCTCCTAGGTTTAGCTTTCAACTAAGAATACCAAGAGAACAAGGCAAAATTGGTGATAAAAGTAAATTGGAAAGTTGTTTTAAATTACATACCCTATCTGAATCATGAATGTTTTTTTTGGACTTGACTGTCCCTTTAAAGGGACAGTCTACCATAGAATTGTTATTGTTTTAAAAGATAGATTCTCCCTTTATTACCCATTCCCCAGTTTTGCATAACCAACACAGTTATATTAATGTACTTTTTACCTCTGTGATTACCTTGTATCTAGGAACCTTCTTCCAGCCCCCTGATCACATGACTGGGGCTGTTTATTACCTATTGTCTTCCATTTAGCAGTGTTTTGTGCTAAATCTTAAATAACCCCCTGTGCCTGAGCACAGTGTTATCTATATGGCCCACGTGTACTTTCTGTCTCTTTGTGTTGAAAAGAGATTTAAAAGCATGTGATAAGAGGCAGCCATCAAATGCTTAGAAATTAGCATATGAGCCTACCTAGGTTTAGTTTAAACTAAGAATACCAAGAGAAAAAAGCAAATTTGATGATAAAAGTAAATTGGAAAGTTGATTAAAATTACAAGTCCTATCTGAATAATGAAAGTTTAATTTATACTAGACTGTCCCTTTAACTTCATAACAATGCATTTATACTAACGTCATGACAGTGGCTACCCTTGTTGTCTGTGGACAAAAGACCAGATTGGCTCATCCAAATGGTGGTTAGAGTTTGGCTATGGAAAAACAATAACACTAAAAATGATGCTGACTTGTTTAGACTTGGCTGATATGTTATTTTATAGCATAGCAACACAACATAAATGTCTTGCAATTACAAGGTGATTATTGTCCCTTTAATAGGACTTTAAACTGGCTGTTCTGATAATCTACATTTATTACCATCATAATGGATTGATTATATTTTTAGTAGCAATTCAGATTAGAAAATCAATATTTACATTCTGTGGCTGGAAAACCCTGAGCTTCAAAAGAAAATAAGGAAAACAACAAAATAATTTGAAAATGTCAACTATTTTTTTCCATGTAAAAGGTTAAAGGGGCATAAAAGACTATGCAAATCAAAGGCAG
Organism: Bombina bombina; assembly: GCF_027579735.1. Lineage (NCBI taxonomy): Eukaryota > Metazoa > Chordata > Amphibia > Anura > Bombinatoridae > Bombina > Bombina bombina. Next base: position 970,289,589 of record NC_069502.1, read on the forward strand.
TTTAGTGATACACCCCTTAAAAGGCCTGATGGAGTCCATGGTCCAGGTTTTCTCTGCTGTGACCAATTAGGAATTTGCGCAAATGAGCTTGTACTCTTATCTTACCAGTGTCTGTGTAGAATATTGCAGGGTCAGTTCAACTTTACCATACACAAGTATGCTGGAGGCACTGGGGTAGTGGAAAAAGCACAATTTTTTTCACAGGTATTTTACAGCAAAATCAGGCAAAATAAATGATGAATGTATATTGCAATGTTGTCCTATTTTTCCTATTTAATTTGATTAATAAAATAAATTGAAGATTTTATTTAGAGTTGAATGTTCCTTTAAAGATATAATAAACACATTGTAATTACAAGATGTGTTTCTGTTGTCTTGCTATATGATAACATACCAGATGAGTTATTTGGAACAAATAAAGGGGACTTTCAGTTATGAAGTATAAAATACTTCATGCTGAAAGTTACTTTATTTGTGTGAAGCGTTCCCCGCACTGAGCTGCTCAGGCAGTCAACAGCAGAACACTATTTTGCTGAGAGGTGACGTTTCCAACTCTTAGCAAATAGCCATGCGGGCCAGCCAGTGCCAAGCCAGATATTTGTTCCAATGGTAAATCCTAGCGTTTCACAAACGCTAGGATTTACCATCACTTTACGTTAATAGAATATGAATTGCTTTACAATTGTTGTCTGCTAAAACCAGTTAGGGAAAACTATATAGCAGGTTTTGTGAAGTCAGCAGGGTGTATTTCTAGTTCTGAGAATTAGAAAAATCTACAATTTTTAGAGCTTAATTATATGAAAAGTGGGCAAAAGAAATAATGAAAGCAGACTGATATAATTACAGATGTAATTTCAGTTTTAAAATACAATGATATTCTCACTGATTTCATGTTGCTAAAATGTACTTCTTTGTCTATCGCAGCATGGAAAAAGATATGGAGAACAATGTCATGATAGAAAAAAAGGAACTCAAGGCCTTCCCTCGGGATTCTGGGTATGAGAGCATCTCCTACAAACCAAGCATATTGGATAAACTTCTTCACACTCATCCAGTATGGCTGCAACTTGGCCTGAGTGACGATAGGGTGTTGGATATCCTACAAGAGCAGCCTCCTGCGGTAAGTAGAGTATGGTGATAAGGTTATCTCTTGCCAAAAGCTATAAATCTAATTGTACACAGAAGGGTCTAGTTTCAATAAAATTGTTCATCTTTTATGTGCAAGATCTCATGTATTAAAGGGACATAGAATCCACATTTTTCTTTCATGATTCATACAGAGCTCACAATAATCTATCATCAAATAAGCTTAATTCTATTGGAATCCCTTGTTGGAGCTAGCGGAACACATTGGGTAAGCGGATGACAAAAAGCTTATAAGTACAACCACCATTAGCAGAAAGCTGTCAGTAGTGCATTGCTACTCTTGAGCATACCTAGGTATTATATTCAACAAAGCATACCAAGGGTACTAAGCTAATTAAATAATAGAAGTAATTGTAACTTTGTTTAGAATTGCATGCTCTACCTGAATCCTGAAAGAAACAGTTTGGGTTATATGTGCCTTTAATGACAGGAACATCTCACTAAACAAAAACTGGAAAGTATTGGTGAATCGTTGCTCAATAAATTGATGACCATGATTTGCCTTTACGAGGCCCTATGTCAACCTCACATATGCTTATGAATCCTGCCCAATAACTTGTGTTGATGCAGTAGACAATAATAACTTTATCCTAGATCAGAAAATCCTGCTATTGCCAAACATATCTAATACAAAGATAAAACTAAACGTGTAAAGGGAACACAAATAAAGAATAATACATTTAAATAAATGTGATAAAGATAACAAATGTATAGGTGTATGAGCCGGACAGATAGTTTAGCATGCTAATGCACTGTGTTCGATCCTCGTGAGGTCCACTCAGCCTTTCATCCTTCTGAGGTCGATAGAATGAGCAGCGCCTTGAGACCCTTACGGGTGATTAGCCGCGGTTTACAAGAACCCAATACATACATGCATACATACAGGTATTAAAATATGACATGTATTCATTTAAATATGTAAGAATACACTTATATAGTGAGTAGTATAGTGCTATATAAATAAATACATTTCATTTTGTTATACCCAAACGTTTTAGTAAAAATTTGTTACATTTAATTATTATTACCTAATAAAAGTATATCCATTATGGTAAAACATTGATAGAAAAATAATAATATATATATTTTATTAGTGATATAATCAAAAGAAAGAAAAAATAAATAGTACGTACGCCTGTGATGAGAATGATACCTAGGTAGGCTCAAAAGCAGCAATACACTACATAGATCTAGCTGCTGATTGGTGGCTGTGCACATATGCCTTATGTCATTGGCTCAACAGACCTATTCAGCTAGCTCCCACTAAGGCATTACTGCTCTTGAGCTGATTTTAGCTATATGTTTAATCCCTTTTGTAGGGGTTAACGGTATAGTTATATGCTAGCAATAGTGCAATGATAAAATGCTCTAACATACTTTGTACCTTTAACTATAAAATTACAATTATTACATTTCATTAAAGGACGAGTCTACCCCAGTTTTTCATAAACTAAAACTGTTATATTAATATATAGTTTACCTCAGTGATTACCTTGTATCTAAGACTCTGCAGACTGCCCCATATCTCAGTGCTATTTACAGACTTACATTTTAGCCATTTGGTGCTGACTCATAAATATCTCAATGGGAGTGAGCACAATGTTATCTATATAGCACACATGAATTAGCAGTTTTTCTGTAAAAATGCACTGAGATGAAGGTGGCCTGCAGGGGCTTAGAAACAGGCAGAAATGTAGAGGTATAAATGTTATAAAGTATATTAATATAACAATGTTGTTTGTGCAAAGCTGGGAAATGGGTAGTAAAGCTGTTATCTATCGGTTTAAACAATAAAAAAAAAACAAGAAGACTGTCCCTTTAACAAAATAAAAACAAGCATAGAATACATAGCACTAAATAACAAGTCAAGATATCAGCAATTGGAAAATTAATATCAAATTTACAGATCCATAAATAAAATGTAGGTTTTGTTTTATTTGGTAGTTTTTGAGGTTTGGCCACAGCAAAGAAAATTATTATTTTTAAAAAAAAAAATTTTGGGGGGGGGGTTAAAATATTTAGTGTATTGCACTAGTTTTTATTTCTACATCTATAATGAAAATTATTATCAGTTGTAGACAGCAGGATTCTCCCTGCCCAAGGCAGTTGTGTGCTGCTCCCTCGGTGACTGACTAGATAGTGGGATGGTCTGTGGCAACGAAACAGCTAAGGACTTTATATAGAAATAATGATTCCTTCTATATAATAGATGTAGACCATATGGGAGATTACCTGTTTCATTATCTATATTCAGTATTTTCTAAAATAGGCGTTTCTCAATTTCTTCTTTTTATTGTAATTAAAAACTTCCGAGTAATGTTATATAAATAGTTATATTGGATGGTGACGGATTGGGCAGTTTACAAATAGAGCAAAAGTGTAAAAAAACTAAGAAAAAGATGACTGCTTAACTAAAGATGGTATGGAATTGCCATAAATACTTATATATATATATATGTGTGTGTGTTTATGTGAGTTTTCCTCTTAGGCTTTTGCACCCAAGCTTGTCTGGAGTTAAAGGGACATTGTACACTAGATTTTTATTTGCATAAATGTTTTGTAGATGATCCATTTTTATAGCCCATCTGGGGTGTTTTTGTAAAAATGTATAGTTTTGCTTATTTTTAAATAGCATTGTGATTTTAGACTCCTAACCAAGCTCCAAAGTTTTAGATGTATACTGATGTATACAGACTTCAGACTGCTTCTGTTTGTATAATGGGTCTTTTCATATGCAGGGGAGGGGGAGGTTCTACTATCAGCCCCTTTCAGTGGGTGTCCCAGGCTAATCTCATTAACAGTGTTAAATTGGGATCTTCTAAGTAAGTTTTTACAAGGGCTTACGCTGGATTTTGTATCTGTGCATATAATTCTTTATAGTAGTTTCTATTACATGCAGTTAAATGAAAATTGGTGTATACTGCCCCTTTAACTGAATGCAAACACTATGGGGCCTATCTATTAAGCTCTGTGTTTCTGGTGAGTCTTCAGGCTCGCCAGAAACACCAGTTATGAAGCAGCGGTCTAAAGACCGCTGCTTCATAACCTGTCCGCCTGCTCTGAGAAGGCGGACAGACATCGCCGCAATTCAACCCGATCGGGTTGATTGATACCCCCTGCTAGCGGCCGATTGGCCGTGAATCTGCAGGGGGTGGAGTTGCACCAGCAGTTCACAAAAGCTGCTGGTGCAATGCTGAATGCGGAGAGCATATTGCTCCCCGCATTCAGCGATGTCTGTCGGACATGATCCGCTGATCGGATCATGTCGGACAGACACATAATAAATAGGCCCCTATGACTGTTCGTGAGCACCCAGAGCTGGGCATTTTGCCAGTGGCATGGGATTTTCTTTGAAAAATAAATCTGTGTGTGTATATGTATGTATATATAAATATATATAATAAGGTCAAGTACGAATACACAAAATCCTGGGACATAAAGAATTGCTAATACCTCCCTCATCAGAACTATGAAATTTCCCATTTGCTTTTAAAATAAAAAGCAAAACCTTACCAGAACTACGCAGTCCTTGGTTATCGTTTTGAAATATATTTTTCAAGATGGGAAGTGTCAGATGCAATACAAATGGTTCTCTGAGCATTTAGCAGTTGTGCATTCCTAGGTGTAGCTTATGTCCTGTAACAGCTGTGTTATAAGACATCTAGAGGGCCAGCTGATTATACTATTTCTGTATAGCACAAGTGTGTGTTTAAAGGGACAGTCTACCATAGAATTGTTATTGGTTTAAAAGATAGATACTCCCTTTATTACCCATTCTCCAGTTTTGCATAACCAACACAGTTATATTAATATACTTTTTACCTCTGTGATTACCTTGTATCTAGGAACCTTCTTCCAGCCCCCTGATCACATGACTGCGACTGTTCATTATATATTGTCTTAATTTAGCATTGTTTTGTGCTAAATCTTAAATAACCCCCTGTGCCTGAACATAGTGTTATCTATATGGCCCATGTGTACTTTCTCTCTCTTTGTGTTGAAAAGAGATTTAAAAAGCATGTGATAAGAGGCAGCCCTCAAAAGCTTAGAAATTAGCATATGAGCCTACCTAGGTTTAGTTTAAACTAAGAATACCAAGGGAAAAAAGCAAATTTGATGATAAAAGTAAATTGGAAAGTTGATTACAATTACAAGTCCTATCTGAATAATGAAAGTTTAATTTATACTAGACTGTCCCTTTAAATTAATTGACTTCTGAACATCCATCCATGATCCTGATAAAGTTTTATTATACAAACATAAAGTACACTAGATCAGCCTTTTTCCTGGATTTTTTTTTTTTCTGTTTTCTTAACTGAACCTTAAGTGAACCTTAAAGAAAACTATTAAATAGCATAATTTAAGAAAGTGCTGAGCTTTTTGGGGATAGAATTTTACTTGGAAAGGATTTGTATGGTTTTGGCCCAAACTTGGTTGGATATCAGCCGCAGATTTCTTCTCTCAAGGAAATCTCCACCCCGCTTGCTGATGGATATTTTTAATACAGATTTGCTTTCTAAAGAATACAGTAAAATAAATAATTATGTTAAACTTGGGAAGTATGAACGCTAGAATAGTTAGATGGATGTAAGATCATCAAGGCAACCTCCATATATCAAATATGCAGTCTTATGGAAAAATAAAAAGCCTTTTTACATCAGATAATTCTATTTTTATGTGGATTAAACACCTAGTTAAGGTGAAATATTACTCATGTACTAAATCACTCAAGTGATGCAGCATAGCTGTAAAAAGCTGCCTAGAAAATATCACATGAACATCTCTACTTTATATACACAAATAAAGCTAAAAGTGCAGTTTCTCATACATTTTATACTCTGCAGCTGGTATAAAAAGTCATTGGAAATACATTAGAGAGAAAACAATTTTACAGTGTACTGTCCCGCTAAGCTCACAAGAGTAAGTGCTCTGTGAGCTTACTTCTCAGCTTTTTTACTGTCACATGGAAAAACTAATACAGCCAAACACACTTTGCTTTACTGTGATCATATGGGATTTCACCACAATTTAAAGAACAATTTAAAAGTAAAGTTTCATGATTCAGATGAAGCATGCAATTAAAAAAAAACAACTTTTCAATATGCTTCCATTATCAAAATTGTGCACATTCTTTTTAAATGCACACTCTTTGAGGCTCCAACTCCTGCTCAGCATGTGCAAAAGTGCACTGTATATACTGTACGTATATGCATTTTGTTATTGGCTGATGGCTGTCACATGATACAGGGAGAAAAATGGATTAACTTTGAAATATGACAGCAAATATTCTACTACTCATTTCAAATTCAAAATAAGTGGTATTGCATTGTTTTGTTTTTGTGTATTGGTCAGTTATTAACATACTTACTGTATTTAGTGGTTCTTTTTCAATTTGGCAGATATTAGCAGTTTTAGGGACTGGCATTGTTGTTACTTTTATGTATGTCCTACAAACCTGAGGTGCTGTAGCACAATCTGTCTAGTTATACTGATAACCATAGGTGTTTACCCTTATTGTAGCTTAGGGTGGAACGTAGCCATAGTGTTTACACTTTTAATCTTGAGAACATAAACTGGTTATCTTCCAACTACAGAAATCTTTTTAACTGCAGTCTCTTGGTTCCACCCTAGTTAAAATATTAATAGCACGGGGAGTCAAGCTCCAGTTTGTATACACTATTAAAGGGACATTAATATTAAATACTTCATGCTTTTGTGTAAAAATTGTGCTTGTTCCACACTAGAGAGTAGGAAAAGCAGATTCTGTAAAGTAGGTTGTTTTTAAAATGCTGCAAATTATCTAAACCAAATATGTGATTTTTCAAAACACCATTTTCCATAAGTCCTAAAGGGACTTTAAGGGAATTAAATTAAGGTTTAAACATAGAGTTAAAGGGATGTTAAAGAGTCAGATTTATTGTTGTAATAAAAAAGCAGTACATTGTGTCACTTAATAGAAAACATTGCAATACTATAATTCATGAATTAAATGGATTTTACCTTTTCTTCTACTAGATACGACGAGTCCACGGATTCATCCTTACTTGTGGGATATTATCCTCCTGCTAACAGGAAGTGGCAAAGAGCTCCACAGCAGAGCTGTATATATAGCTCCTCCCTTCTCTCCACCCCCAGTCATTCTCTTTGCCTATACTAGTAATAGGAAGAGGTAAAGTGAAAGAGGTGTTAAAATGATAGTTTTTATTTTCTTCAAGCAAGACTTTTTTATTTTAAATGGTACCGGTGAGTGCTATTTTTCCTCAGGCAGCAGATGGATGAAGATTCCTGCCTGGAGGCTGATGATCTTAGCAGTTGTCACTAAGATCCAGAGAAGTTCCCACAGAATGGCTGAGGAGTACTTGAGAAGCTTCAGTGTGGGGAACGTTTTTCTTCATGCTACAAGCATTGAGGTATGTTCAGTCATTTTTTTCTGGAGAGACTGTGGTATTTCAGAACTGGCTGACATTGTTCCCATGAGGGAAGGGGTAAGCAGTAATCCTACATGTGTTGAAGGGGTATTAGTGGGACCTGTATATTATGGGCTAAATGACACTGGTAACATAATGTTTTGCTGAGAAAACGGTTTTATGCTTAGGGGCAACATAACGTTTTTATGGGCAAACGTTTTCATGTTTGAAGGCACTGGAGGGTTTCACATGGCTTATAGTATTAAATTGGGAATATGAAAAACCCACCTGGCTAGTTTCTAGACAGCTTTACAGCGGTTTTTACTAGGCAGAGAGACATCGTATAGGATGGGCAGGGCCTAGATTCGCGCCTCAGATGCGCAGTTGAATTTCAGATGAAGGCAGCAAGCTCCAGCTCCGGTGGGCCTAAGCTGAAGATTTAGCCTAACGAAGTGATAGTGTGAATTATCAGACCCCTGAGGGCAGTTCGGCGCCACAGAGGTGCAGGGGGTTGCTATTTTATTTTCATAACATTTTTAGGTAACGTTTTTTTCTCATAAAGGGTTAAGTATACCTTACTTGTGATGCAATCTTAGGTTGCAAGTTAAGACACATATATGCTAAAATTGTGAGAATTATAACTTTTTAAAGCAGTTTTGGAAAAATTGTACGCTTTTTTACTCTTAAAGGCGCAGTACCGTTTTTCAGTTTGTTGTTTTTTTCACAAAATAAAGTGTTTTTAATACTTCTTGTGGTTATTACTAGCCGGTTCAACATGTCTGACATTGAGGAAAGTCAATGCTCTATGTGTTTAGAAGCCATTGTGGAACCCCCACTTAAAATGTGTCCCTCATGTACTGAAAGGGCCTTACATTGCAAAGAACATATTTTAGGTGATAAAAATATGTCTAAGGATGATTCTCAGTCTGAAGAGAATCAGGTTATGCCATCCAATTCTCCCCAAGTGTCACAACCTTTAACGCCCACTCAAGCGACGCCAAGTACTTCTAGTGCGTCTAATTCTTTTACCCTGCAAGATATGGCTGCAGTTATGTCTACTACCCTTACAGAGGTATTTATCTAAACTGCCAGGTTTACAGGATAAGCGCAGTAGGTCAGGTATTAGAGTAAATGCTGAGCCCTCTGATGCTTTATTTGCCATCTCCGATGTACCCTCACAGTGTTCTGATTTGGGGGTAGGGAAATTGCTGTCTGAGGGAGAGCTTTCAGACTCAGGAAATGTGTTCCCTCAAACAGACTCGGATGTGACGGCCTTTAAGTTTAAGCTTGAACACCTCCGCCTGTTACTCCGGGAGGTTTTAGCGACTCTGGATGATTGTGACACTATTGTAATACCACCAGAGAAATTGTGTAAAATGGATAAATATCTAGAGGTCCCTACTTACACTAATGTTTTTCCAGTCCCTAGAAGGATTTCGGACATTGTTACTAAGGAATGGGATAGACCAGGCATTCCGTCCTCTCCCCCTCCTACTTTTAAGAAAATGTTTCCCATATCTGACACCATTCGGGATTCCTGGCAGACGGTCCCTAAGTTGGAGGGAGCTATTTCTACCCTGGCTAAGTGTACAACTATACCTATTGAGGACAGTTGTGCTTTCAAAGATCCTATGGATAAAAAATTAGAGGGTCTTTTAAAGAAATTGTTTATTCATCAGGGTTTTCTTCTACAACCTATAGCGTGCATTGTTCCAGTGACTACTGCAGCAGCTTTTTGGTTTGAGGCTCTAGAGGAGTCTCTTAAGGTTGAGACCCCATTAGATGATATTTTGGATAGAATTAAGGCTCTCAAGCTAGCTATTTCTTTTATTACCGACGCCGCTTTTCAAATGGCTAATTTAGATGCAAAAAATGTAGGCTTTGCCATTTTAGCACGTAGAGCGTTATAGCTTAAGTCTTGGTCTGCTGATGTGTCATCAAAATCTAAACTTCTAGCTATTCCTTTTAAAGGTGGACCCTCTACTTCCTCCTCCGCCACAAAGCAGGAGGGGAATTTTGCACAATCCAAGTCAGTCTGGAGACCTAACCAGACCTGGAATAAAAGAAAACAAGCCAAGAAGCCTGCTACTGCTACCAAGACAGCATGAAGGGGCAGCCCCCGATCCGGGACCGGATCTAGTAGGGGGCAGACTTTCTCTCTTCGCTCAGGCTTGGCCAAGGGACATTCAGGATCCCTGGGCATTAGAAATTGTGACCCAGGGATTTTCCCCCAAGAGGGAGATTTCATCTTTCATGTTTGTCTGTAGGCCATACAAAAAGAGAGGCGTCCTTACGCTGTGTAGAAGACCTCTATACCATGGGTGTAATCTGTCCAGTTCCAAAACTAGAACAGGGGCAGGAGTTTTACTCAAATCTGTTCGTGGTTCCCAAAAAAGAGGGAACCTTCAGACCGATTTTAGATCTCAAATGTCTAAACAAATTTCTCAGAGTCCCATCGTTCAAGATGGAGACCATACGAACAATTTTACCTATGATCCAGGAGGGTCAATATATGACCACCGTGGACTTGAAGGATGCGTATCTTCACATTCCTATCCACAAAGATCATCACCAGTTTCTCAGGTTCACCTTCCTGGACAAACACTACCCGTTTGTGGCCCTCCCTTTTCGGGTTGACCACAGCTCCCAGAATTTTCACAAAAGTGCTAGGGTCCCTTCTGGCGGTTCTAAGGCCGCGGGGCATAGCAGTGGCGCCCTATCTGGACAATATTTTGATTCAGGCGTCAACTTACCATCTAGCCAAATCTCACACGGACATTGTGTTGCCTTTTCTAAGAACTCACGGGTGGAAGGTGAATATAGGAAAGAGTTCACTAGTTCCACAGACAAGAGTTCCATTCCTGGGAACTCTGATAAACTCGGTAGACATGAAAATTTTTCTGACGGAGGTCAGAAAATCAAAGATCCTAACTACTTGCCGAGCACTTCAGTCCATTCCTCGGCCATCAGTGGCGCAGTGTATGGAGGTCATTGGATTAATGGTAGCGGCAATGGACATCGTTCCGTTTGCTCGCTTTCATCTCAGACCCACTGCAGCTATGCATGCTCAGACAGTGGAATGGGGATTATGCAGATTTATCTCCTCAGATAAATCTGGACCTAGAGACCAGAGACTCTCTTCTTTGGTGGTTGTCACAGGATCATCTGTCCCAGGGAATGTGCTTCCGCAGGCCAGCATGGGTCATAGTGACGACGGACGCCAGCCTCTTGAGCTGGGGTGCAGTCTGGAATTCCCTAAAGGCTCAGGGTGTTTGGACTCAGGAGGAGTCCCTACTACCAATCAATATTCTGGAACTGAGAGCAATATTCAACGCACTTCAAGCGTGGCCTCAGTTGGCTTTGGCCAAATTCATAAGATTCCAGTCGGACAATATCACGACATTAGCATAAATCAGTCATCAAGGGGGAACAAAGAGTTCTCTAGCGATGATAGAGGTTTCCAAGATAATTTGATGGGCAGAGACTCCCTCTTGCCATCTATCAGCAATCTATATCCCAGGAGTAGAGAACTGTAAAGTGGATTTTCTAAGTCGTCAGACTTTTCATCCGGGGGAGTTAGAGATCCATCCGGAGGTGTTTGCAGCATTGATCCATTAATGGGGCACACCGGAATTGGATCTGATGGAATTTCATCAGAATGCCAAACTTCCTTGTTATGGGTCCAGATCAAGGGATCCCCAAGCAGTACTGATAGATGCTCTAGCAGTACCTTGGTCGTTCAACCTGGCTTATGTGTTTCCTCCTTTTCCTCTCCTACCTCGTCTGATTGCCAGAATCAAACAGGAGAGGGCTTCGGTAATCTTGATAGCGCCTGCGTGGCCACGTAGGACTTGGTATGCAGATCTAGTGAAAATGTCATCTCTGCCACCGTGGAAACTACCACTGAGACAGGACCTTCTCATCCAAGGTCCGTTCCAACATCCAAATCTAAATTCTCTGCAGCTGACTGCCTGGAGATTGAACGCTTGATTTTATCTAAGCGGGGATTCTCTGAGTCGGTCATTGATCATTGATACATTGATTCAGGCTCGCAAGCCTGTCACTAGGAAAATTTACCATAAGATATGGCGTAAATATCTTTATTGGTGCTACTCATGGAGTAGGGTTAGGATTCCTAGGATTTTGTCCTTTCTCCAAGAAGGATTGGAGAAGGGATTATCAGCTAGTTCCTTAAAGGGACAAATTTCTGCTTTGTCAATTTTACTACACAAGCGTCTGGCGGATGTCCCAGATGTTCAGTCTTTTTGTCAGGCTTTAGTCAGAATCAAGCCTGTGTTTAAATCTGTTGCTCCACCATGGAGTTTGAATTTAGTTCTCAATGTTCTTCAAGGGGTTCCGTTTGAACGCATGCATTCCATAGATATTAAGCTTTTATCTTGGAAAGTTTTGTTTTTAGTTGCTATCTCTTCTGCTCGAAGAGTTTCTGAGCTTTCTGTGTTACAATGTGACTCGCCTTATCTTATATTCCATTCTGATAAGGTGGTTTCGCATACTAAACCTGGATTCCTTCCTAAGGTTGTTTCAAATAAGAATATTAATCAGGAAATTGTTGTTCCTTCTTTGTGTCCTAATCCTTCTTCTAAGAAGGAGCGTCTGTTACATAACTTGGACGTGGTTCGTGCCTTGAAGTTTTACTTACAAGCGACCAAGGATTTCCGTCAAACATCTTCCCTATTCGTTGTCTATTCTAGAAAGCGTAGGGGTCAAAAAGCTACGGCTACCTCTCTTTCTTTTTGGCTGAAAAGCATCATCCGTTTGGCATACGAGACTGCTGGACAGCAGCCTTCTGAAAAGATTACAGCTCATTCTACTAGAGCGGTGGCTTCCACATGGGCTTTTGAAAACGATGCTTCTGTTGAACAGATTTGTAAGGCTGCGACTTGGTCCTCCCTTCATACCTTTTCCAAATTTTCCAAATTTGATAGTTTTGCTTCTTCTGAGGCTATTTTTGGGAGAAAAGTTCTTCAAGCAGTGGTGCCTTCCGTTTAGGTATCTGTCTTGTCCCTCCCGTTTATCCGTGTCCTGTTGCTTTGGTATTGTATCCCACAAGTAAGGATGAATCCGTGGACTTGTCGTATCTAGTAGAAGAAAAGGAAATTTATGCTTACCTGATAAATTGATTTCTTCTACGAAACGACGAGTCCACCGCCCTACCTGTCATATTAGACAGATTATATTTTTGTTTTCAAAACTTCAGTCACCTCTTCACCTTTTAGCTTTTCTTTTCACTTCCTATACCTTCGGTCGAATGACTGGGGGTGGAGAGAAGGGAGGAGCTATATATACAGCTCTGCTGTGGTGCTCTTTGCCAGTTCTTGTTAGCAGGAGGATAATATCCCACAAGTAAAGATGAATCCGTGGACTCGTCGTATCGTAGAAGAAATCAATTTATCAGGTAAGCATAAATTTACTTTTTATATGTTTTTCCCTACATTTGTGCAATATTCATTACTTCCTTACAAGGAGGAGGGGCCTCTGCAGGAAATGTTATCTTAGTCTGATGTCATAAAACTTCTAGACTTGTTACTATTTAGTGAATAAACTAGATAACAGGGAGTCAGACATATGCATACATAGATCAGTCACAATGTAACCTAAGTTTCAAAAATATCAGCTCCCATATCATACTGGGGACAGGGGCTACACTGAGAAATTCTAAGTGCTCATTATGCAAGAAAACAAGTTGTTTTTTACACAATCGTTTTCTTTTTATGTTTACTTTCATTTAACATATTTGATTTTACCAAATGAGCACAGTTTAATATCCCTTTAATGTATTAAATGCTTTTAAATAATGTATTTTGCAATGTGGTACATCATCTTTGGTTACATATTTTATTCATATATACAAATTCCATCAACAACCATTTGTGCACGCAAGTGTGCACGCAAGCTGTTTAGCACTTCTTAGAACTTTTCACCTGCCCATAGAGGCAGCAACAGAGGAAAATAATCATGGTTATAACTGGCAGTTTGCTTGCCATGGTTATAACTGGCAGTATGCTTTTTATGTTAATTATATCTATGCTTTTTATATTGTTTGAAATCATTTCTGTTAAAGGAACATAAACGTACCAAACATAAATTGCTCTAATGTGTTAGAGCAGTTTATTATTGCACAATTTATTGCATATAAATATGTTTTTATCTACTGCTGAAGGGTTAAACACATTCACCTGCAGAGCAGCAATGCACTACTGAGAGCTAGCTGAACAAATCTGGTGAGCCAATGACAAGAGGCATATGTGCATAGCCACCAATAACCATCTAACTCCAAGTAGTTCATTGTTGCTCCTGACTCTACCTAGGTATGCTTTTCAAGTGAACAAAGTCAGTTTGATAATAGGCTCTTAAAATTGCATATTCTATCTGACCCGTGAAAGTTTAATTTTGACTTTCGTGCGCCTTTAAGATAGCTGCCAGGTAACTTGATTATACTGTTGTCCTACGTAGTTTATAAATTGACTGTTGATATGTGCTATAATAGGTGTGAGAAATATGAAAACCACTAAGTTCTCTATTCATGTATATTTTTCTTTCTTTGATTCACAGACGTTTCTAGTACGAAAGTCCACAAAGCTTCAAAAGAAAGTCATTTCTCTTCGTGTGCCGAATGATTTTGGATCATGTTTCAAGGAATTTGTGATAAAAGAAAGTTCATATAGTAAGTGATCTGGTTTATTTTGTTTTCCTTTTCTATAAACCTAACATCTCTAGTGTAAATATATTCCATGGTACAAATAATATGTAGAGTAAATGAGAATAGTGACGTCTAAAGAAGTTGTATAAATGATATACCGCAGGCTGTTTGTGTACTGTAATATTGGTTTACACTTCATGTGTTTACAATGACTTGTTATATCCACTGCAGAGTTTAAAAAGTATGGCAAATTGTCCCTTTAGGTTTATTTTTGTATATTAAATAACTATTTCTGCTAATTAAACCACAATACAATAAAATAGGTTGAATTTGTACTCAAAGACCAATAGAGAACAATGGGAAAATAACATTTTAGTATCTCTGGTGTGCTAGCATGAGGCATAATGAGGTTGCTTACACACTTTGCACACAAGTTAAAAAGACACTAAACATTTTATCACTGCTTATTAGTGGCTACATTTAGCCACCAATAAACAAGCATAAACCCAGGTTCTGAACCAAAAATGGGCCGGATCCTAAGCTTTATATTCCTGCTTTTAAAATAAAGATAGCAAGAGAACAAAAATTGGGTTAAGTGTCCCTTTAAAGTAAAGCTATATATTATAATATAAGTTGGATATAGTCAATGTAGTGTAAACTGTAAAATACTTTAAACTTTTAATTCCATGAGAGTCCAGTGTTAAGAATACAGGTGCGCCGATACAGAAATTATCATTGCCATTGTTAGGGATGGGCGAATGTTTTGCAACATTTCGAAAAATAAAACAAATTTTAACACAATAGTTAGTTCGTTTTGAATTTTGAATGTTTGTACAACATTCTAACATTTGTTTAATGTAATAGTATTTCTAATCTATCTTTAAATGTATTATTCAAATTCAATTTTTCTAATTTTAATATTCCATAGTTTGAATTCAAATTATGCAATAGTCGAAATAAAAAAAATAAAATCAATATATATTTGTATCTATTATGTATCAATTTACAAAATGTTCTATTACATGAACTATTGAACTTCTGAATAATAGTATTCTATTCTGAATAGAAACTTTGAATGTGGGTATTCAATCTAATTATTAACATTTGAAAACAAAAGTAACATTCAAAACCAGAAATAACATTTGATTACCAAATGGATTTTTGTTCTTATCAACATTCGATTGTCCAAAACAAGTGTCCACAGGACTATTCGTTCTACCAAGCGAATTGCAATTTCAACACATTCACCCATCCCGAGCCACAATATGAAAAAAGTTTAAGAACCAATGGTTATAGGGGACATTGTACGCTAGAATTTTCTTTGCATAACTGTTTTGTAGATGATCCATTTTTATAGCCCATCTGGGAGTGTCTTATAAAAATCTATAATTTTGCTCATTTTCAAATCAAAGTTTTTTATTGAGGGAAAAAGAAAAACACAGATCAGAGACAGTGCATCCGACATATATCAACAAAATAGCATAATTCGAATATACATATATGAGAAACAAAAAACAACAAAGAAAAGAAAACACGTGAATTTTGCTCATTTTAAATAACATTGTGCTGATTTTCAGACTCCTAACCCAGCCCCAAAGTTTTAGATGTATACTGATGTATACAGACAGCAGCTTGCTTCTGTTTGTATAATGGGTCTTTTGATATGCATATGCAGGGAAGGGGGAGTGTCTGCTATTCCTGCTTTGTCAGCCCATTTCAGTGGGTGTCCCAGACTACCTCATCAACAATGTTAATTTGGGAGCTTCTAAGTAAGTTTTTAAAACGTTTTATACTGGATTTTTAGATAAGTATCTGTGCATATTCTTCTTTATAGTAGTGTCTATTACATTCAGTTATATGAAAATTGTTATATAATCAATTTTCTTTGAAAGACCCTAGTTATTTTTTATATATACACAGTGTGTATTAGCAATTAAGCACTGCAATTAAAATAAATATGTTAAAATATACATTTATAAATAACATTTAGTTAAAGTAATTTGTAGGGTTTTGCAAATCCAGGAACATACCCCTTGAAAAGTTAATTGAGTATGTTTATGTGGTCTCCTTTTTCTGTGACCAGAGGCCATATGTAAATGAACTCCTGCACTGATCTGTATAGTATATAGCAGGGTCATAAAACTGCAGGATTTATCATGCTCTCCAACCTCTTGGATAAAGGGAATATAAGCGGAACATCTGCAGAGGTAGATTCCAGGAAAAACAGGGAAAATAATATATGTTTTATGTTTTGCTTATTTAAACAATTTATATAAATACTAGTCCTAAAGCCCGTTCACACGGGCCATTTTTTGCAGTACAGTGGTCCCACCCCTTGCGTTCTCTCCCTCCCACTCTTTTGCTTTCTCTCTCTCCCCCCTCTCTTTTGCGCTCTCTCTCCTTCTCTCTTTCTTCTGTTATGTGTGATCAGTCCACGGGTCATCATTACTTCTGGGATATAACTCCTCCCCAACAGGAAATGCAAGAGGATTCACCCAGCAGAGCTGCATATAGCTCCTCCCCTCTACGTCACTCCCAGTCATTCTCTTGCACCCAACGACTAGATAGGATGTGTGAGAGGACTATGGTGATTATACTTAGTTTTTATAACTTCAATCAAAAGTTTGTTATTTTACAATAGCACCGGAGCGTGTTATTACCTCTCTGGCAGAGTTTGAAGAAGAATCTACCAGAGTTTTTTACTATGATTTTAACCGGAGTAGTTAAGATCATATTGCTGTTTCTCGGCCATCTGAGGGAGGTAAAAGCTTCAGATCAGGGGACAGCGGGCAGATGAATCTGCATTGAGGTATGTAGCAGTTTTTATTTTCTGAATGGAATTGATGAGAAAATCCTGCCATACCGTTATAATGACATGTATGTATACTCTACACTTCAGTATTCTGGGGATGGTATTTCACCGGAATTACTCTGTAAAAAGTACATTAAACCTCTTAATAGGTATTTATCATGTTAAACATTTCTGCTGGAATGTAGAATCGTTTGCATTTTCTGAGGTACTGAGTGAATAAATATTTGGGCATTATTTTTCCACTTGGCAGTTTGCTTGTTTTAATTGTGACAGTTTCGTTTCTCTCTCACTGCTGTGTGTGAGGGGGAGGGGCCGTTTTTGGCGCTCTTTGCTACGCATCAAAAATTTCCAGTCAGTTACTCTTGTATTTCCTGCATGATCCGGTTCATCTCTAACAGAACTCAGGGGTCTTCAAACTTCTTTGGAGGGAGGTAGATTCTCTCAGCAGAGCTGTGAGACTTATATATTGACTGTGATTAAAAACGTTGCTCTGTAATTTCTATGTCTCAAATTTAATTATTGTTAATTTACTAATGGGAACAAACCTTTGCTAAAAGTTGTGTTGTTTTTAAGGATTGATGCTATAACTGTTTTTTCAGTTCATTATTTCAACTGTCATTTAATCGTTTAGTGTCTCTTTGAGGCACAGTACGTTTTTGTTAAATAAGATTGTAACCAAGCTGCAAGTTTATTGCTAGTGTGTTAAACATGTCTGATTCAGAGGAAGATACCTGTGTTATTTGTTCCAATGCCAAGGTGGAGCCCAATAGAAATTTATGTACTAACTGTATTGATGCTACTTTAAATAAAAGCCAATCTGTACAAATTGAACAAATTTCACCAAACAGCGAGGGGAGAGTTATGCCGACTAACTCGCCTCACGTGTCAGTACCTGCATCTCCCGCCCGGGAGGTGCGTGATAATATGGCGCCTAGTACATCTGGGCGGCCATTACAGATAACATTACAGGATATGGCTACTGTTATGACTGAAGTTTTGGCTAAATTACCAGAACTAAGAGGCAAGCGTGATCACTCTGGGGTGAGAACAGAGTGCGCTGATAATACTAGGGCCATGTCTGATACTGCGTCACAGCTTGCAGAGCATGAGGACGGAGAGCTTCATTCTGTGGGTGACGGTTCTGATCCAAACAGATTGGATTCAGATATTTCAAATTTTAAGTTTAAATTGGAAAACCTCCGTGTTTTACTAGGGGAGGTTTTAGCGGCTCTTAATGATTGTAACACTGTTGCAATACCAGAGAAATTGTGTAGGTTGGATAAATACTTTGCGGTACCGGCGAGTACTGACGTTTTTCCTATACCTAAGAGACTAACTGAAATTGTTACTAAGGAGTGGGATAGACCCGGTGTGCCGTTCTCACCCCCTCCTATATTTAGAAAGATGTTTCCAATAGACGCCACCACACGGGACTTATGGCAAACGGTCCCTAAGGTGGAGGGAGCAGTTTCTACTTTAGCTAAGCGTACCACTATCCCGGTGGAGGATAGCTGTGCTTTTTCAGATCCAATGGATAAAAAATTAGAGGGTTACCTTAAGAAAATGTTTGTTCAACAAGGTTTTATATTGCAACCCCTTGCATGCATCGCGCCGATTTCGGCTGCGGCAGCATTTTGGATTGAGTCTCTGGAAGAGAACCTTAGTTCAACCACGCTAGACGACATTACGGACAGGCTTAGAGTCCTTAAACTAGCTAATTCATTCATTTCGGAAGCCGTAGTACATTTAACCAAACTTACGGCTAAGAACTCAGGATTCGCCATTCAGGCACGTAGGGCGCTGTGGCTAAAATCCTGGTCAGCTGATGTAACTTCTAAGTCCAAATTACTTAATATACCTTTCAAGGGGCAAACTTTATTTGGGCCTGGTTTGAAAGAAATTATCGCTGACATCACAGGAGGTAAGGGCCACGCCCTGCCTCAAGACAAAGCCAAAGCTAAGGCTAGACAGTCTAATTTTCGTCCCTTTCGGAATTTCAAAGCAGGAACAGCATCAACTTCCACTGCACCAAAACAGGAAGGAGCTGTTGCTCGTTACAGACAAGGCTGGAAACCTAACCAGTCCTGGAACAAGGGCAAGCAGGCCAGGAAACCTGCTGCTGCCCCAAAGACAGCATGAACCGAGGGCCCCCGATCCGGGACCGGATCTAGTGGGGGGCAGACTCTCTCTCTTCGCCCAGGCTTGGGCAAGAGATGTTCAGGATCCCTGGGCGCTAGAGATCATATCTCAGGGATACCTTCTAGACTTCAAATTCTCTCCCCCAAGAGGGAGATTTCATCTGTCAAGGTTGTCAACAAACCAGATAAAGAAAGAAGCGTTTCTACGCTGTGTACAAGATCTGTTATTAATGGGAGTGATCCATCCGGTTCCGCGGTCGGAACAAGGACAAGGGTTTTACTCAAACCTGTTTGTGGTTCCCAAGAAAGAGGGAACTTTCAGGCCAATCTTGGATTTAAAGATCCTAAACAAATTCCTAAGAGTTCCATCGTTCAAAATGGAAACTATTCGGACAATCTTACCCATGATCCAAAAGGGTCAGTACATGACCACAGTGGATTTAAAGGATGCTTACCTTCACATACCGATTCACAAAGATCATTACCGGTATCTAAGGTTTGCCTTCTTAGACAGGCATTACCAGTTTGTAGCTCTTCCATTCGGATTGGCTACGGCTCCAAGAATCTTCACAAAGGTTCTGGGTGCCCTTCTGGCGGTACTAAGACCGCGAGGAATTTTGGTAGCTCCGTACCTAGACGACATTCTGATACAAGCTTCAAGCTTTCAAACTGCCAAGTCTCATACAGAGTTAGTTCTGGCATTTCTAAGGTCGCATGGATGGAAAGTGAACGAAAAGAAGAGTTCGCTTCTTCCTCTCACAAGAGTTCCATTCTTGGGGACTCTTATAGATTCTGTAGAAATGAAGATTTATCTGACAGAAGACAGATTAACAAAGCTTCTAAATGCATGCCGTGTCCTTCATTCCATTCAACTCCCGTCAGTAGCTCAATGCATGGAGGTGATCGGCTTAATGGTAGCAGCAATGGACATAGTTCCCTTTGCACGTCTACATCTCAGACCGCTGCAATTGTGCATGCTGAGTCAGTGGAATGGGGATTACTCAGACTTGTCCCCTACTCTGAATCTGGATCAAGAGACCAGAAACTCTCTTCTATGGTGGCTTTCTCGGCCACATCTGTCCAGGGGGATGCCATTCAGCAGGCCGGACTGGACAATTGTAACAACAGACGCCAGCCTACTAGGTTGGGGCGCTGTCTGGAATTCTCTGAAGGCTCAGGGACAATGGAATCAGGAGGAAAGTCTCCTGCCAATAAACATTCTGGAATTGAGAGCAGTTCTCCATGCCCTTCTGGCTTGGCCCCAGTTAAAAACTCGGGGGTTCATCAGGTTTCAGTCGGACAACATCACGACTGTAGCTTACATCAACCATCAAGGAGGGACAAGAAGCTCCCTAGCAATGATGGAAGTATCAAAGATAATTCGCTGGGCAGAGTCTCACTCTTGCCACCTGTCAGCAATCCACATCCCGGGAGTGGAGAACTGGGAGGCGGATTTCTTGAGTCGCCAGACTTTTCATCCGGGGGAGTGGGAACTTCATCCGGAGGTCTTTGCCCAAATACTTCGACGTTGGGGCAAACCAGAGATAGATCTCATGGCGTCTCGCCAGAACGCCAAACTTCCTCGCTACGGGTCCAGATCCAGGGATCCGGGAGCGGTTCTGATAGATGCTTTGACAGCACCTTGGAACTTCGGGATAGCTTATGTGTTTCCCCCCTTCCCGCTGCTCCCTCGATTGATTGCCAAAATCAAACAGGAGAGAGCATCAGTGATTCTAATAGCGCCTGCATGGCCACGCAGGACTTGGTATGCAGATCTAGTGGACATGTCATCCTGTCCGCCTTGGTCTCTACCTCTAAGACAGGACCTTCTGATACAGGGTCCATTCAAACATCAAAATCTAACTTCTCTGAAGCTGACTGCTTGGAAATTGAACGCTTGATTTTATCAAAACGTGGTTTTTCTGAGTCGGTTATTGATACCCTGATACAGGCTAGGAAGCCTGTTACCAGAAGGATTTACCATAAGATATGGCGTAAATACCTACACTGGTGCGAATCCAAAGGTTACTCCTGGAGTAAGGTTAGGATTCCTAGGATATTGTCCTTTCTACAAGAGGTTTAGAAAAGGGTTTATCGGCTAGCTCATTAAAGGGACAGATCTCAGCTCTGTCCATATTGTTACACAGGCGTCTGTCAGAAAATCCAGACGTCCAGGCCTTTTGTCAGGCTTTAGCTAGGATCAAGCCTGTGTTTAAAACTGTTGCTCCGCCATGGAGTTTAAACTTAGTTCTTAACGTTTTACAGGGTGTTCCTTTTGAACCCCTTCATTCCATTGATATAAAATTGTTATCTTGGAAAGTTCTGTTTTTAATGGCTATTTCCTCGGCTCGAAGAGTCTCTGAGTTATCAGCCTTACATTGTGATTCTCCTTATCTGATTTTTCACTCAGACAAGGTAGTTCTGCGTACTAAACCTGGGTTCTTACCTAAGGTAGTCACTAACAGGAATATCAATCAAGAGATTGTTGTTCCATCCTTGTGTCCAAATCCTTCTTCAAAGAAGGAACGTCTTCTACACAATCTGGATGTAGTTCGTGCCCTCAAGTTCTACTTGCAGGCAACTAAGGATTTTCGACAAACGTCTTCCCTGTTTGTCGTGTACTCTGGTCAGAGGAGAGGTCATAAGGCTTCGGCTACCTCTCTTTCCTTCTGGCTTCGTAACATAATTCGTTTAGCCTATGAGACTGCTGGACAGCAGCCTCCTGAAAGAATTACAGCTCATTCTACTAGAGCTGTGGCTTCCACTTGGGCCTTTAAGAATGAGGCCTCTGTTGAACAGATTTGCAAGGCTGCAACTTGGTCTTCGCTTCATACTTTTTCCAAATTTTACAAATTTGACACTTTTGCTTCTTCGGAGGCTATTTTTGGGAGAAAGGTTCTTCAGGCAGTGGTTCCTTCTGTATAATGATCCTGCCTATCCCTCCCGTCATCCGTGTACTTTTGCTTTGGTATTGGTATCCCAGAAGTAATGATGACCCGTGGACTGATCACACATAACAGAAGAAAACATAATTTCTCCAACATAGGTGTGTCCGGTCCACGGCGTCATCCTTACTTGTGGGATATTCTCCTCCCCAACAGGAAATGGCAAAGAGCCCAGCAAAGCTGGTCACATGATCCCTCCTAGGCTCCGCCTACCCCAGTCATTCTCTTTGCCGTTGTACAGGCAACATCTCCACGGAGATGGCTTAGAGTTTTTTAGTGTTTAACTGTAGTTTTTATTATTCAATCAAGAGTTTGTTATTTTGAAATAGTGCTGGTATGTACTATTTACTCAGAAACAGAAAAGAGATGAAGATTTCTGTTTGTATGAGGAAAATGATTTTAGCAACCGTAACTAAAATCCATGGCTGTTCCACACAGGACTGTTGAGAGCTACTAACTTCAGTTGGGGGAACAGTATGCAGTCTCTTGCTGCTTGAGGTATGACACATTCTAACAAGACGATGTAATGCTGGAAGCTGTCATTTTCCCTATGGGATCCGGTAAGCCATGTTTATTACGATCATAAATAAGGGCTTCACAAGGGCTTATTAAGACTGTAGACTTTTCTGGGCTAAATCGATTCATTATTAACACATATTTAGCCTTGAGGAATCATTTTATCTGGGTATTTTGATATAAGAATATCGGCAGGCACTGTATTAGACACCTTATTCCTTAGGGGCTTTCCCAAAGCATAAGCAGAGCCTCATTTTCGCGCCGGTGTGGCGCACTTGTTTTTGAGAGGCATGGCATGCAGTCGCATGTGTGTGGAGCTCTGATACTTAGAAAAGACTTTCTGAAGGCGTCATTTGGTATCGTATTCCCCTTTGGGCTTGGTTGGGTCTCAGCAAAGCAGATACCAGGGACTGTAAAGGGGTTAAAGTTTAAAACGGCTCCGGTTCCGTTATTTTAAGGGTTAAAGCTTCCAAATTTGGTGTGCAATACTTTTAAGGCTTTAAGACACTGTGGTGAAAATTTGGTGAATTTTGTACAATTCCTTCATGTTTTTTCGCAATTGCAGTAATAAAGTGTGTTCAGTTTAAAATTTAAAGTGACAGTAACGGTTTTATTTTAAAACGTTTTTTGTACTTTGTTATCAAGTTTATGCCTGTTTAACATGTCTGAACTACCAGATAGACTGTGTTCTGAATGTGGGGAAGCCAGAATTCCTATTCATTTAAATAAATGTGATTTATGTGATAATGACAATGATGCCCAAGATGATTCCTCAAGTGAGGGGAGTAAGCATGGTACTGCATCATTCCCTCCTTCGTCTACACGAGTCTTGCCCACTCAGGAGGCCCCTAGTACATCTAGCGCGCCAATACTCCTTACTATGCAACAATTAACGGCTGTAATGGATAATTCTGTCAAAAACATTTTAGCCCAAATGAACACTTGTCAGCGTAAGCGCGGCTGCTCTGTTTTAGATACTGAAGAGCATGGCAACGCTGATACTAATATCTCTGAAGGGCCCCTAACCCAGTCTGATGGGGCCAGGGAGGTTTTGTCTGAGGGAGAAATTACTGATTCAGGGAACATTTCTCAACAGGCTGAACCTGATGTGATTGCATTTAAATTTAAGTTGGAACATCTCCGCATTCTGCTTAAGGAGGTATTATCCACTCTGGATGATTGTGACAAGTTGGTCATCCCAGAGAAGCTATGTAAACTGGACAAGTTCCTAGAGGTGCCGGGGCTCCCAGAAGCTTTTCCTATACCCAAGCGGGTGGCGGACATTGTTAATAAAGAATGGGAAAGGCCCGGTATTCCTTTCGTCCCTCCCCCCATATTTAAAAAATTGTTTCCTTTGGTCGACCCCAGAAAGGACTTATGGCAGACAGTCCCCAAGGTCGAGGGAGCGGTTTCCACTTTAAACAAACGCACCACTATACCCATAGAGGATAGTTGTGCTTTCAAAGATCCTATGGATAAAAAATTAGAAGGTTTGCTTAAAAAGATGTTTGTTCAGCAGGGTTACCTTCTACAACCAATTGCATGCATTGTCCCTGTCGCTACAGCCGCATGTTTCTGGTTCGATGAGCTGATAAAGGCGGTCGATAGTGATTCTCCTCCTTATGAGGAGATTATGGACAGAATCAATGCTCTCAAATTGGCTAATTCTTTCACCCTAGACGCCACTTTGCAATTGGCTAGGTTAGCGGCTAAGAATTCTGGGTTTGCTATTGTGGCGCGCAGAGCGCTTTGGTTGAAATCTTGGTCGGCTGATGCGTCTTCCAAGAACAAGCTACTTAACATTCCTTTCAAGGGGAAAACGCTGTTTGGCCCTGACTTGAAAGAGATTATCTCTGATATCACTGGGGGTAAGGGCCACGCCCTTCCTCAGGATCGGCCTTTCAAGGCAAAAAATAAACCTAATTTTCGTCCCTTTCGTAGAAACGGACCAGCCCGAGGTGCTACGTCCTCTAAGCAAGAGGGTAATACTTCTCAAGCCAAGCCAGCTTGGAGACCAATGCAAGGCTGGAACAAGGGAAAGCAGGCCAAGAAACCTGCCACTGCTACCAAGACTGCATGAAATGTTGGCCCCCGATCCGGGACCGGATCTGGTGGGGGGCAGACTCTCTCTCTTCGCTCAGGCTTGGGCAAGAGATGTTCTGGATCCTTGGGCGCTAGAAATAGTCTCCCAAGGTTATCTTCTGGAATTCAAGGGACTTCCCCCAAGGGGGAGGTTCCACAGGTCTCAGTTGTCTTCAGACCACATAAAAAGACAGGCATTCTTACATTGTGTAGAAGACCTGTTAAAAATGGGAGTGATTCATCCTGTTCCATTAAGAGAACAAGGGATGGGGTTCTACTCCAATCTGTTCATAGTTCCCAAAAAAGAGGGAACGTTCAGACCAATCTTAGATCTCAAGATCTTAAACAAGTTTCTCAAGGTTCCATCGTTCAAGATGGAAACCATTCGAACTATTATTCCTTCCATCCAGGAAGGTCAATTCATGACCACGGTGGATTTAAAGGATGCGTATCTACATATTCCTATCCACAAGGAACATCATCGGTTCCTAAGGTTCGCATTCCTGGACAAGCATTACCAGTTCGTGGCGCTTCCTTTCGGATTAGCCACTGCTCCAAGGATTTTCACAAAGGTACTAGGGTCCCTTCTAGCTGTGCTAAGACCAAGGGGCATTGCTGTAGTACCTTACTTGGACGACATTCTGATTCAAGCGTCGTCCCTTCCTCAAGCAAAGGCTCACACGGACATCGTCCTGGCCTTTCTCAGATCTCACGGATGGAAAGTGAACGTGGAAAAGAGTTCTCTATCTCCGTCAACAAGGGTTCCCTTCTTGGGAACAATAATAGACTCCTTAGAAATGAGGATATTTCTGACAGAGGCCAGAAAATCAAAGCTTCTAGACTCTTGTCGGATACTTCATTCCGTTCCTCTTCCTTCCATAGCTCAGTGCATGGAAGTGATCGGGTTGATGGTAGCGGCTATGGACATAGTTCCTTTTGCGCGCATTCATCTAAGACCATTACAACTGTGCATGCTCAGTCAGTGGAATGGGGATTATACAGACTTGTCTCCGAAGATACAAGTAAATCAGAGGACCAGAGACTCACTCCGTTGGTGGCTGTCCCTGGACAACCTGTCACAAGGGATGACATTCCGCAGACCAGAGTGGGTCATTGTCACGACCGACGCCAGTCTGATGGGCTGGGGCGCGGTCTGGGGATCCCTGAAAGCTCAGGGTCTTTGGTCTCGGGAAGAATCTCTTCTACCGATAAATATTCTGGAACTGAGAGCGATATTCAATGCTCTCAAGGCTTGGCCTCAGCTAGCGAGGGCCAAGTTCATACGGTTTCAATCAGACAACATGACAACTGTTGCGTACATCAACCATCAGGGGGGAACAAGGAGTTCCCTAGCGATGGAAGAAGTGACCAAAATCATTCTATGGGCGGAGTCTCACTCCTGCCACCTGTCCGCTATCCACATCCCAGGAGTGGAAAATTGGGAAGCGGATTTTCTGAGTCGTCAGACATTGCATCCGGGGGAGTGGGAACTCCATCCGGAAATCTTTGCCCAAGTCACTCAGCTGTGGGGCATTCCAGACATGGATCTGATGGCCTCTCGTCAGAACTTCAAAGTTCCTTGCTACGGGTCCAGATCCAGGGATCCCAAGGCGGCTCTAGTGGATGCACTAGTAGCACCTTGGACCTTCAAACTAGCTTATGTGTTCCCGCCGTTCCCTCTCATCCCCAGGCTGGTAGCCAGGATCAATCAGGAGAGGGCGTCGGTGATCTTGATAGCTCCTGCGTGGCCACGCAGGACTTGGTATGCAGATCTGGTGAATATGTCATCGGCTCCACCTTGGAAGCTACCTTTGAGACGAGACCTTCTTGTTCAGGGTCCGTTCGAACATCCGAACCTGGTTTCACTCCAGCTGACTGCTTGGAGATTGAACGCTTGATCTTATCGAAGCGAGGGTTCTCAGATTCTGTTATCGATACTCTTGTTCAGGCCAGAAAGCCTGTAACTAGAAAGATTTACCACAAAATTTGGAAAAAATATATCTGTTGGTGTGAATCTAAAGGATTCCCTTGGGACAAGGTTAAGATTCCTAAGATTCTATCCTTCCTTCAAGAAGGATTGGAAAAAGGATTATCTGCAAGTTCCCTGAAGGGACAGATTTCTGCCTTGTCTGTGTTACTTCACAAAAAGCTGGCAGCTGTGCCAGATGTTCAAGCCTTTGTTCAGGCTCTGGTTAGAATTAAGCCTGTTTACAAACCTTTGACTCCTCCTTGGAGTCTCAATTTAGTTCTTTCAGTTCTTCAGGGGGTTCCGTTTGAACCCTTACATTCCGTTGATATTAAGTTATTATCTTGGAAAGTTTTGTTTTTGGTTGCAATCTCTTCTGCTAGAAGAGTTTCAGAATTATCTGCTCTGCAGTGTTCTCCTCCTTATCTGGTGTTCCATGCAGATAAGGTGGTTTTACGTACTAAACCTGGTTTTCTTCCAAAAGTTGTTTTCTAACAAAAACATTAACCAGGAGATTATCGTACCTTCTCTGTGTCCGAAACCAGTTTCAAAGAAGGAACGTTTGTTGCACAATTTGGATGTTGTTCGCGCTCTAAAATTCTATTTAGATGCTACAAAGGATTTTAGACAAACATCTTCCTTGTTTGTTGTTTATTCTGGTAAAAGGAGAGGTCAAAAAGCAACTTCTACCTCTCTCTCTTTTTGGATTAAAAGCATCATCAGATTGGCTTACGAGACTGCCGGACGGCAGCCTCCCGAAAGAATCACAGCTCATTCCACTAGGGCTGTGGCTTCCACATGGGCCTTCAAGAACGAGGCTTCTGTTGATCAGATATGTAGGGCAGCGACTTGGTCTTCACTGCACACTTTTACCAAATTTTACAAGTTTGATACTTTTGCTTCTTCTGAGGCTATTTTTGGGAGAAAGGTTTTGCAAGCCGTGGTGCCTTCCATTTAGGTGACCTGATTTGCTCCCTCCCTTCATCCGTGTCCTAAAGCTTTGGTATTGGTTCCCACAAGTAAGGATGACGCCGTGGACCGGACACACCTATGTTGGAGAAAACAGAATTTATGTTTACCTGATAAATTACTTTCTCCAACGGTGTGTCCGGTCCACGGCCCGCCCTGGTTTTTTTAATCAGGTCTGATAATTTATTTTCTTTAACTACAGTCACCACG